>NC_140170.1:4528721-4758721 GCF_963971535.1 Notolepis coatsorum | reverse complement strand
TGAACGAGTGATAGTTACTGTCAAATAAGCCATAGTATTGTCTCCATAGCTATAATATAGAATATTGATATAGCCCTGCAAACACTGCGACGCACAGTGAAAATCCCTATCCTTTACAGCGGTGCATGGCACACTGAGTACAAGGATGGCTAAAATGGCTGGCATCCAAAGTGTTAAGCCAGAGTGTTCCGGTACCGGTACAAAATTAATATCACTCATAAATAGATCAATACAGTCCGTATTAATTAATGTTGCGTTTCTTTTTCAATTGTAGCCTAGAGTAAAGACCCTAACTCTATCAAAACAGCAGTCAAAGTGTATATTTTCAGCACTACGTTTATTTACCAATGATTTGAAGTGTTATTAGTAGGGCTGGGATTTTATCGCATTAATTGTGATTAATTAACTACAGTAAGAATTTAAAGTAAAAAAAAATTATGCATTTAATCGCATCATGATTTTTCTTTATTGTGTAAGAATGTTACCTTTCAAAGGAGACCAGACTCATGCATGTGCTATACGTATAAAGTATAATAAATTGCAAATACTTTTTTTCTTAGTCTGGTTTGTTCATACAGAATACTGAAAAAATAAGAGAGATTGAGATGAATCAATAAAAAAACGTTACTTACAGTAGATTTCATTCACGGTCTTTGGTACTAAATCCAGATTGAACTCTGCCATTGGAAAGTGGAGATTTGGCCCGATCCATAGATGGATGACTTGGCCATAATAAGGTCAATTATAGGCCTGATATTCTATATTCAAATTGCATGTGTCTGGATGGCAAAATGCTGTACTGTATCTACAAAACCCCTTGTAAATCATCTGCACTTTATTAATTTGCTTAGATCTTTTGTACACGTGATCTCAAGAAGGTGCTGAATGAGCTCAGTGGATTTGTCACATCTGGTCAATGTTAGCATGGTGTTATTCACTGTCAAAGATCTTTTTTAAATTATTTTAAAAAATTATATTCTCCTTTGGTTCATTACAATTTACTCAAGCATAGTAAGGGACACACTATTTACCTGGTAATATGGGGCGTAACAGGTTAAGTAACAAATACCAAGTACTTTTATAAAAAAAAATTGCTTTGCTACATTTTAAATATAAATGATATATTTTACTTCACAACATTTTAAAGTATATATGTTACTCTTACTTAACTACATTGATGTAAAAATGGTAACAGACATTTTGCCATTTATAAAAACTAAACCTCCCAGTCTATGAGCAGGCTATTCTCAAACATCAGCCGATGAGTAATGAATTACAGTAGGCTATTCTCAAACATCAGCCGATGAGTAATGAATTACAGTAGGCTGTTTTCAATCCTCAGTCTATGAGTAATGCATTACAGTATGCTGTTTTCAAACCTCAGTCTATGAGTAATGCATTACAGCAGGCTATTCTCAAACCTCAGTCTATTACTCTGTCATCCCACGCACCGTCTGAGAACCCTCACGCTTGTCTAACAACTCTCCCTTTTTGATATTAAACACCCTTGAAACCTGTCCAGTTGTGCTTTCTCTCTGCGCTAAAGTCTCACAGTCAAACCATAACAAAAGTATTAAGAGCAAAGTACTGCTGTGGGCTTTCTTATTATTCACTGTGCCTAAAACGAATAAAACTTTAAGTAGACGTACTTATTGCTGTTGTTCTGTAAAGTAATTCACAACTGTTCTGTAAAATAATTAAAAACTGTAATTGTTCTATAATGTATCTTAGAACGGGGGAAAGGTGGAGTAGACTATATGAGAAAGACCTATGGCTCTGATAGCTCTAAACATCTAAATGTCTATATGTGTATCAGTGATAATCAAACATTACCTAACCCTAGGCTTAACTTAAACCCTAACCTTAACCTAACCATTTCCCCCCATGTACATCTATATTCATGTAACATAATAACAGTCTTACCTTCTTCTTTTATTGAATAATTGGTGTAGGTGTAGTGTTTGTAGTTTTGTTGGGTTCTGTTAATTGAGAATTGAGGTACTCCTACATGCCACAAAAGCTAACCCTAACTTATTCATTTACGAAAACCGTTCCAACTGTAGTTTGTTAGCTGGCCTGCTGACATGACTCAATAAAAGGTTAGATTCAGAATAAACTATTTATTATGACAACGTTGTTTTGCACTTGATTTGACCAGAACAGTCTCCGCTCTGTGGAAATTACTTTTTATTCACGCTCCACTGATGGTTTTAAAGTTAGAAACCACACTGTTCAATGTTTTGGTCCAGAACTCCAGTACAACAGTACCTAGGTCAGACAAGAGATAACAACAGTTTACATACATGAGTTTGTCCAGTCCAACAGAGAGCAGCTTCACTCTTGAATCTCCTGGGTTATTGAAGCGCAGGTCCAGCTCTCTCAGGTGGGAGGGGTTGGAACCGAGAGCTGGGGGTAGAGCAGCACAGCCTTCGCTAGTAACACCACATCGGTACAGCCTGCAGAGAGTTCAGCATTATTAATACTATACATATAATAAATATATTACAATTGAGCCATTTTGTTACTTTTTTATTTAGTAAAATGTGGCATGAATATTAAGTACATGAATATTAAGAAGGATTTATTAACAACCATAGAACAAGAAGAGGTTGTGTGAATTATGAATTAATTACACCAGTGCAGACAGTGAGAGGAAGCATTGTTTTCACTCCTGTCTGTGGTTCTGTCTGTGTGTCTGTCTGTACCAGCCATAGCTCCTACAGTTCTGATCCAGTTTGGATAAAATGTCGCACATATCCTGTAGGCCAGCAATTCTCAAATATATTTAAAATCAGTCAACGACAAGTATTTTAATTTAATTAATTTCCACCATTGTCAATTGAAATCAAAATTAAGGGTAAACATAAACGCACAAGGGTGATGCTACACAAAGCCTCAGCTCTGGTAATCAGCTCTCTGGCAACAGTTTACAATATGGAAATGACAGAGTGACCTTGTAATGTAGTTGATACACCTATAAGCTTTGGGTTTTAAAATCACTTCATTTCATATATATAAATAGACATTTATTTTCTTTTTCTTTTTACAATTCTACATTTTGTTACATTTCTTTGAGTAAAATGTGTCTCAATATAATACTGACCCGAGAGTCTCCAGTGTACAGTGTGGACTCTTCAGTCCAGCAGAGAGCAGCTTCACTCCTGAATCCTGCAGCTTGTTGTCACTCAGGTGCAGCTCTCTCAGACTGGAGGAGGTAGATCTGAGAACTGAGGCCAGAGCTTTACAGGATCTCTCTGAGAGTTTACAGGTGTTCAGCCTGAATGAAGATGGATGGGAAGGAAACCAGAATGAACCCAGCATGCAGGAAACATTTATTTATTTATACAGGTAAAAAGTAGTCAGTAGTCATTAAACTAACCCTAACACTGAGTAGTACAACTGATGTACAGAGTTTCCTGTCCGGCAGCACAAAGAAAATATATAGAATGTAATTAGAAAATAGAACGAAGATGAAAAAAAATTTAAAATAAAAAACAATTCTTGGAAAAGAAAGGTGCTAAAGCAATGTCCAAACATGAGACAATTCAAACTGATGTATAAGGAAATGATGTTCACGAGGTACAGGGATGAGGAAGGGACTTGATATTCACGGGTGTTTAAATTTGTTTTTTTTCTTTCATGTTTTACATATATAGTTTTTATTTTTATTTTTTTTGCATATATATATATATATAGTTTTTTTTTATGTTTTAAATTAGTACACTCATTTGAGTAGTGGAAAAGGGGTAGGATTAAATAAGTGTATACTTCTTCCTACTCCTTTTCGAACATGTAAATTGAGTTATGTTTTGCTTTTGTTTAGTTATTATTTTGTTTGTATTCATTTACATGTTCGAAATAAAGATTTCAAATAAAAAAAATCAAATCAAAAGGATGAGAAAGTACATGAATATTAAGAAGGATTTATTAACAACCATAGAACAAGATGAGGTTGTGTGAATTATGAATTAATTACACCAGTGCACACAGTGAGAGGAAGCATTGTTTTCACTCCTGTCTGTGGTTCTGTCTGTGTGTCTGTCTGTACCAGCCATAGCTCCTACAGTTCTGATCCAGTTTGGATGAAATGTCGCACATATCCTGTGGGCCAACAATTCTCAAATATGTTTAAAATCAGTCAATGACAAGTATTTTAATTTAATTAATTTCCACCACTGTCCATTGAAATCAATATTAAGGGTAAACATAAACGCACAAGGGTGATGCTACACAAAGCCTCAGCTCTGGTAATCAGCTCTCTGGCAACAGTTTACAATATGGAAATGACAGAGTGACCTTGTAATGTAGTTGATACACCTATAAGCTTTGGGTTTTAAAATCACTTCATTTCATACATAAAAATATACATTTATTTTCTTTTTACAATTCTACATTTTGTTACATTTCTTTGGGTAAAATGTGTCTCAATATAATACTGACCAGAGTTTCCCCAGTTTACAGTGTGGACTCTTCAGTCCAACAGAGAGCAGCTTCACTCCTGAATCCTGCAGGATGTTCTTACTCAGGTTCAGCTCTCTCAGACTGGAGGAGGTAGAGCTGAGAACTGAGGCCAGAGCTTCACCGGATCTCTCTGAGAGGTAACAGTGCCACAGCCTGAATGAAGATGGATGGGAAGGAAACCAGAATGAACCCAGCATGCAGGAAATATTTATTTATTTATACAGGTAAAAAGTAGTCAGTAGTCATTAAACTAACCCTAACACTGAGTAGTACAACTGATGTACAGAGTTTCCTGTCCTGCAGCACAAAGAAAATATATAGAATGTAAATAGAAAATAGAATGAAGATGAAAAAAGAAAAAAAAATTAAAAACAATTCTTGGAAAAGAAAGGTGCTAAAGCAATGTCCAAACATGAGACAATTCAAACTGATGTATAAGGAAATGATGGTCACGAGGTACAGGGATGAGGAAGGGACTTGATATTCATGGGTGTTTACATTTTTATTTTATTTATTTCATGTTTTACATATATATATATTTTTCTTTTTTTTGCATATACTGTATATATATATATATATATATATATATATATATATATATATATATATATATATATATATATATATATATATATATATATATATATATATATATATATACATATATATTTTTTTAATGTTTTAAATTAGTACACTCATTTGAGTAGTGGAAAAGGCCGGGGTAGGATTAAATAAGTGTATACTTCTTCCTACTCCTTTTCGAACATGTAAATTGAGTTATGTTTTGCTTTTGTTTAGTTATTATTTTGTTTGAGTTATGTTTTGATTTTGTTTAGTTATTTATTGTGTTTGTATTCATTTACATGTTCGAAATAAAGATTGCAAATTAAAAAAAATCAAATCAAAGGATGAGAAAGTACATGAATATTAAGAAGGATTTATCAACAACCATAGAACAAGATGAGGTTGTGTGAATTATGAATTAATTACACCAGTGCACACAGTGAGAGGAAGCATTGTTTTCACTCCTGTCTGTGGTTCTGTCTGTGTGTCTGTCTGTACCAGCCATAGCTCCTACAGTTCTGATCCAGTTTGGATGAAATGTTGCACATATCCTGTAGGCCAACAATTCTCAAATATATTTAAAATCAGTCAACGACAAGTATTTTAATTTAATTAATTTCCACCATTGTCAATTGAAATCAAAATTAAGGGTAAACATAAACGCACAAGGGTGATGCTACACAAAGCCTCAGCTCTGGTAATCAGCTCTCTGGCAACAGTTTACAATATGGAAATGACAGAGTGACCTTGTAATGTAGTTGATACACCTATAAGCTTTGGGTTTTAAAATCACTTCATTTCATATATATAAATAGACATTTATTTTCTTTTTCTTTTTACAATTCTACATTTTGTTACATTTCTTTGAGTAAAATGTGTCTCAATATAATACTGACCCGAGAGTCTCCAGTGTACAGTGTGGACTCTTCAGTCCAGCAGAGAGCAGCTTCACTCCTGAATCCTGCAGCTTGTTGTCACTCAGGTGCAGCTCTCTCAGACTGGAGGAGGTAGATCTGAGAACTGAGGCCAGAGCTTTACAGGATCTCTCTGAGAGGTCACAGCCCTCCAGCCTGAATGAAGATGGATGGGAAGGAAACCAGAATGAACCAAGCATGCAGGAAATATTTCATTATTTATACAGGTAAAAAGTAGTCAGTAGTCATTAAACTAACCCTAACACTCAGTAGAGCAACTGATTTACAGAGTTTCATGTCCTGCAGCAGAAAGAAAATATATAGAATGAAAATAGAACGAAGATGATTTTTTTTTTATATATTGTCTTGGAAAAGAAAGGATGAGAAAGTACATGAATATTAAGAAGGATTTATTAACAACCATAGAACAAGATGAGGTTGTGTGAATTATGAATTAATTACAGCAGTGCACACAGTGAGAGGAAGCATTGTTTTCACTCCTGTCTGTGGTTCTGTCTGTGTATCTGTCTGTACCAGCCATAGCTCCTACAGTTCTGATCCAGTTTGGATGAAATGTCGCACATATCCTGTAGGCCAACAATTCTCAAATATATTTAAAATCAGTCAACGACAAGTATTTTAATTAAATTAATTTCCACCATTGTCCATTGAAATCAATATTAAGGGTAAACATAAACGCACAAGGGTGATGCTACACAAAGCCTCAGCTCTGTTTTTTTTTTTTTTTATTTGATATTTTTTATTTTCGTGTCTTACATACAGATGTATGCCCAGCCCATATGGGCTTACAAGACACATAACAATAAGTATATAATAATATACTTTACCAATTACTTAACAAATGACATAGACCAAGATGGCCATAAAAAAAATACAAGAAAATACAATAAAACGTAATATAACACAAGCTGTACTCAATGTAAATAAACAGAAAAACAAGGTGAATTCAAATACAATTATATAGGATACAGTGTGTTTTGTCTCAGGTGCCATGCCTTCTCCAAAAATCCTGCAAAACCGAAGATGTCCTCCACAAAAAAAAAACTCAACATACAGCTCTCAGACTGCCAAAACAAATCTGGGTTTCCAATTTGAATTTTTTCAAATAAAGCCCTCCTCAAAGTGGTGTACAAAGGGCAATAAAAAACAAAATGATATTCATCCTCCACCACTCCCAGATCACACAGAACACACAACCGCTCCTCCTCAGGTTTACCCTGGAATCTACCCACTTCCACAGCCAATGGCAGGGTGCCAGACCTCAACTGGGCACACAGAGACCTCCGTCTTCTCTTTAAGTTTAACATTACATAAGGTTCAGTAAAATACTCATTTTTAATTGCAATATATTTTCTAAGTTTAGGTTTTTTCAAAATCTCCACCTTCCACTTATCCTGATGGATTGTTGATAATTTTGTTTTAATTATGTGAACCTTACACTGCAAATTGTTCATAGAAATCATACTCAAGTCAGTAGAAGAAAAAATCATAGACATCTCTCTTGACCAGGGATGACCGTGTGCTCTGTCCCAATTAAAAATCTTTTTAGTCACCCTGCCATTTGGCAGCTGGACCAGGCGGTTCCATAACCTCACCATTTCACCTTTTTGCTTGACCAAGCAAGAATCCCACCCCATGTCCCCTTCTATAGCCCCTTTTGGTGTGTATTTATGGACTCCTAAAAAGTATCTTATGGCCCGGTTCTGGATCGCATTACATTCAGGTGCATCATCAAAACCACATACTCCAGCAGCATAAAACAAAACAGAACCCACCATTGAATCAAATAATTGTGTAAATGTTGAAAACCCAAGGTCAGTGCACACTTTCATTTTACTCAACACGCCCCCTAGCGCCCTTCCTGCTGACTCAGACATTATTTTCCTTCCTTCTATGAAGCACATGTACTCATTAAAGGTGAAACCAAGATATTTATAAGAATGTGTGTAAATCAGGGGCGTTGGTCCAAATTGAAACTTATGACTACTCTGCTGTTCGTGTTTTTTCCTAAAGTGCATAATCTGTGTTTTTTCACTGTTAATCGCAAGTCTCCATTTCATGCACCAAGAACTCATAATATTCAACATGTTTTGTAAATTTGCTTCATTTTCTGCAAACAAAACAATATCATCAGCGTACAATAAAATACTTAGGATTATATTATCTATTGGAATACCAAGATTGGCTTGCTTGATTTCTTGCGCCAGGTCGTTAACATAAAGGGCGAATAAAGTAGGAGAAAGCACATCTCCCTGTTTTACACCGAATGGGGTGGGGAACCAGCCGGTCCTAACATCATTCAGCTGCAGACAGGCAGATGGGGCCTTATACAGGCTTTTGATAGCCTTATAAAATAGTCCATCAATACCAGAACAGATTAATTTATAGTCCAAAAGCTCTCTATTAATCCAGTCAAAGGCTTTTTTAAAGTCAACAAAACAAACAAATGTATTCTTGCCCTCGTCCAATCTGGCTCTCACCACCGATGATAAAACAAAAACTTGATCAATACAAGCTCTCTTAGCCCTAAACCCATTCTGCTCATCCACCAACATTTCATTATATTCTAAGTATTTATTTAATCTATTATTAAGAACACTTGAGTATAATTTATAAACTGTACTGATCAAACTAATACCTCTGTAATTTAGTGGGACTCTAGGGTCAGCTTTTGCAGATTTGGGGATGGGCTTAATAATGGACTTGTTCCATATCGAGGGGATGGTGCCTGTGTTAAAACAAGTTTGATATAAACAGTGTAATACATTCAGCAGATAGGGAGTTTTAAGGACCTCGTTCGACAACTCCTCAATACCCATAGCTTTCTTCAGTTTCGCTCTGTCCACTACACTCTGTACCTCGTCTAACGTAATGTCACTATTTAATAATTCACAACCTGTAGGGCTATTGCCCATCCCAAGTTCGGCCTCACATTTTAACTTACATATTTCTGTTAGGTACTGTAATCAGCTCTCTGGAAACAGTTTACAATATGGAAATGACAGAGTGACCTTGTAATGTAGTTGATACACCTACAGTATAAGCTTTGGGTTTTAAAATCACTTCATTTCATATATATAAATATAAATTTATTTTCTTTTTCTTTTTACAATTCTACATTTTGTTACATTTCTTTGAGTAAAATGTGTCTCAATATAATACTGACCAGAGAGTCTCCAGTGTACAGTGTGGACTCTTCAGTCCAACAGAGAGCAGCTCCACTCCTGAATCATGCAGGTCGTTGTGACTCAGGTCCAGCTCTCTCAGACTGGAGGAGGTAGAGCTGAGAACTGAGGCCAGAGCTTTACAGGATCTCCTTGAGAGTTTACAGTCCTCCAGCCTGAATGAAGATGGATGGGAATGAAACCAGAATGAACCCAGCATGCAGGAAGTATTTATTTATTTATACAGGTAAAAAGTAGTCAGTAGTCATTAAACTAACCCTAACACTAAGTAGAGCAACTGATTTACAGAGTTTCCTGTCCTGCAGCAGAAAGAAAATATATAGAATGAAAATAGAACGAAGATGATTTTTTTTTTAATATTGTCTTGGAAAAGAAAAGGATGAGAAAGTAGATGAACATTAAGAAGGATTTATTAACAACCATAGAACAAGATGAGGTTGTGTGAATTATGAATTCATTACACCAGTGCACACAGTGAGAGGAAGCATTGTTTTCACTCCTGTCTGTGGTTCTGTCTGTGTGTCTGTGTGTCTGTCTGTACCAGCCATAGCTCCTACAGTTCTGATCCAGTTTAGATGAAATGTTGCACATATCCTGTGGGCCAACAATTCTCAAATATGTTTAAAATCAGTCAATGACAAGTATTTTAATTTAATTCATTTCCACCACTGTCCATTGAAATCAATATTAAGGGTAAACATAAACGCACAAGGGTGATGCTACACAAAGCCTCAGCTCTGGTAATCAGCTCTCTGACAACAGTTTACAATATGGAAATGACAGAGTGACCTTGTAATGTAGTTGATACACCTATAAGCTTTGGGTTTTAAAATCACTTCATTTCATACATAAAAATATACATTTATTTTCTTTTTACAATTCTACATTTTGTTACATTTCTTTGAGTAAAATGTGTCTCAATATAATACTGACCAGAGTTTCTCCAGTTTACAGTGTGGACTCTTTAGTCCAGCAGAGAGTCCACTCCACTCCACTCCTGAATCCTGCAGGATGTTCTTACTCAGGTTCAGCTCTCTCAGACTGGAGGAGGTAGAGCTGAGAACTGAGGCCAGAGCTTCACAGGATCTCTCTGAGAGATTACAGCGCCACAGCCTGAATGAAGATGGATGGGAAGGAAACCAGAATGAACCCAGCATGCAGGAAATATTTATTTATTTATACAGGTAAAAAGTAGTCAGTAGTCATTAAACTAACCCTAACACTGAGTAGTACAACTGATGTACAGAGTTTCCTGTCCTGCAGCACAAAGAAAATATATAGAAAATATATAGAATGTAAATAGAAAATAGAACGAAGATGAAAAAAGAAAAAAAATTAAAAACAATTCTTGGAAAAGAAAGGTGCTAAAGCAATGTCCAAACATGAGACAATTCAAACTGATGTATAAGGAAATGATGTTCACAAGGTACAGGGATGAGGAAGGGACTTGATATTCATGGGTGTTTACATTTTTATTTTATTTCTTTCATGTTTTACATATATATATATTTTTTTGCATATACTGTATATATATATATATACTTTTTTTTTATGTTTTAAATTAGTACACTCATTTGAGTAGTGGAAAAGGCCGGGGTAGGATTAAATAAGTGTATACTTCTTCCTACTCCTTTTTGAACATGTAAATTGAGTTATGTTTTGCTTTTGTTTAGTTATTATTTTGTTTGAGTTTTGTTTTGATTTTGATTTTGTTTAGTTATTTATTGTGTTTGTATTCATTTACATGTTCGAAATAAAGATTTCAAATAAAAAATAATCAAATCAAAGGATGAGAAAGTACATGAATATTAAGAAGGATTTATCAACAACCATAGAACAAGATGAGGTTGTGTGAATTATGAATTAATTACACCAGTGCACACAGTGAGAGGAAGCATTGTTTTCACTCCTGTCTGTGATTCTGTCTGTGTGTCTGTCTGTACCAGCCATAGCTCCTACAGTTCTGATCCAGTTTGGATGAAATGTTGCACATATCCTGTGGGCCAACAATTCTCAAATATGTTTAAAATCAGTCAATGACTAGTATTTTAATTTAATTCATTTCCACCACTGTCCATTGAAATCAATATTAAGGGTAAACATAAACACACAAGGGTGATGCTACACAAAGCCTCAGCTCTGGTAATCAGCTCTCTGGCAACAGTTTACAATATGGAAATGACAGAGTGACCTTGTAATGTAGTTGATACACCTACAGTATAAGCTTTGGTTTTTAAAATCACTTCATTTCATATATATAAATAGACATTTATTTTCTTTTTCTTTTTACAATTCTACATTTTGTTACATTTCTTTGAGTAAAATGTGTTTCAATATAATACTGACCCGAGAGTCTCCAGTGTACAGTGTGGACTCTTCAGTCCAACAGAGAGCAGCTTCACTCCTGAATCCTGCAGCTTGTTGCCACTCAGGTGCAGCTCTCTCAGACTGGAGGAGGTAGAGCTGAGAACTGAGGCCAGAGCTTCACAGGATCTCTCTGAGAGGTAACAGAAGTTCAGCCTGAATGAAGATGGATGGGAAGGAAACCAGAATGAACCCAGCATGCAGGAAATATTTCATTATTTATACAGGTAAAAAGTAGTCAGTAGTCATTAAACTAACCCTAACACTAAGTAGAGCAACTGATTTACAGAGTTTCATGTCCTGCAGCAGAAAGAAAATATATAGAATGTAAATAGAACGAAGATGAAAAAATGGAAATGACAGAGTGACCTTGTAATGTAGTTGATACACCTATAAGCTTTGGGTTTACAAATCACTTAATTTCATATACAAATATACATTTATTTTCTTTTTCTTTTTACAATTCTACATTTTGTTAAATTTCTTTGAGTAAAATGTGTCTCAATAAATACTGACCAGAGTTTCTCCAGTTTACAGTGTGGACTCTTCAGTCCAGCAGAGAGCAGCTCCACTCCTGAATCCTGCAGCTTGTTGTCACTCAGGTCCAGCTCTCTCAGACTGGAGGAGGTAGAGCTGAGAACTGAGGCCAGAGCTTCACAGGATCTATCTGAGAGTTCACAGCCCTCCAGCCTGAATGAAGATGGATGGGAAGGAAACCAGAATGAACCCAGCATGCAGGAAATATTTATTTATTTATTCATTTATACAGGTAAAAAGTAGTCAGTAGTCATTAAACTAACCCTAACACTCAGTAGAGCAACTGATTTACAGAGTTTCCTGTCCTGCAGCAGAAATAAAATATATAGAATGAAAATATAAAATAGAACGAAGATGAAAAAAAAAATTTAAAATAAAAAAATGATTCTTGGAAAAGAAAGGATGAGAAAGTACATGAATATTAAGAAGGAGTTATCAACAACCATAGAACAAGATGGGGTTGTGTGAATTATGAATTAATTACACCAGTGCACACAGTGATAGGAAGCATTGTTTTCACTCCTGTCTGTGATTCTGTCTGTGTGTCTGTCTGTACCAGCCATAGCTCCTACAGTTCTGATCCAGTTTGGATGAAATGTTGCACATATCCTGTAGGCCAACAATTCTCAAATATGTTTCAAATCAGTCAACGACAAGTATTTTAATTTAATTAATTTCCACCATTGTCCATTGAAATCAATATTAAGGGTAAACATAAACGCACAAGGGTGATGCTACACAAAGCTGTCTGTACCTGCCATAGCTTCTACAGTTCTGATCCAGTTTGGATGAAACTTAAGAAACGCACAATTCTCTAATATCTTTCAAATCCGTCAACGACAAGTATTTTATTTGAATACATATCCACCCCTGTCCATTCATACCTCTGGGCACCAGATGCCCTGCCATAAACACGTACAGCAAGCAAATGCAACAGGACATTCCCAGACTCAAATGCAACATTCCCTTTTTTAAACAAAACATCATGCACACAAAGAGCTATAGGACAACTCCATTCTCATCCGACCAGCTGATAAAGGTGGAGCTGTAGTTGTCCTTCACACTACACTGACTACCAAGCAGAAGCCATGTGACAGATGATACCAGTACATGGCATGTATAGGTCGGTAGTACTGGGAAATTGAGCAACAGACCCAGTACATCCACTCGCAATATCATCAAACCGGTTATTGATGATGCTCTCAAATAAGACAAGAAAAACCTGTATTAGCCCCTGTAGGGAAATGCAGGTGTCAAAGCAGTAACAGCAATGAGAATAAGACAAAGGAGAGGTACAGGTGGGAATAAGAAACTAAATACAGATACAATATATAGTAATAAGATCAAGTAAACACAGGGCTGCTTCCTCTTAAAATATCTTGAGTGAGTGACTAGGTGAAGCATATGAATACTCAATAATAATCAATGAATAATGAATAATATAAATGTGTGTACAGCCCACCTTGGTATAAATATACAGACCTAACACTATCCTAAGTCTACCCTGGTACAAATATGCATAACTCCATACTATCCCAGGTCTACAAATCTCTATCCTATGTCTGCTTTGGTATAAATATACAGAACATAACTCTATTCTAAGTCTGCCTCAGTTCAAATGTGTATACCTCTAACCTAAGCCTGGTACAAATATAACTAACTATCCTTGGTCTATTACTGGCACAATATTATATTACTAACCTAAGTCTATCCTGTGCAAATATACAGTACTCCATACTAAGTCAACCCCAATTTAGTATTTACTCCCACAAATCCACAGGAACAAAACCCAGCCTAATTCACTAACATTCTCGTAAGTTTCCTCATAAGAAGTTTGAATTTGCATACAGAAATGCCCAGCCAGCTACTTATGAGGGCATGAAGGACCATGTGCAAACATATTCAATGGCTCCTTATATCGGAAAGGAGAGATTTGCGAATTAATTAATAGTATTTATTATTATTATTATTATTATTATTATTATTATTATTATTATTATTATAATTATTTAAATCCAATACATCTCCCTGCTACACCTCTTAACCTTGTTCTACCTGTATATATACCTGCTACACCTCTTAACCTTGTTCTACCTGTATATATACCTGCTACACCTCTTAACCTTGTTCTACCTGTATATATACCTGCTAAACCTTGTTCTACCTATATCGATGGAGTTGAGTGGGGATAGGGGGAGCGGTTGATATTACTGGTCACACCTCAGGTCTTGAGAAATTCACTGTATAATAAGTTACTAAACTCCAACCCACACATTAGACCAAAACAAAAAATGTAAACAAAGTACAATACCAAACAGGGCTTTTTTCCTAGAGGTCGCTATTTAACATTACATTACAGAGCATCTTCAGAGCATTTTTTTCAGACATTTCTTTCAGAATTTAATCATGGTAATATTACCTAGACATTATCTACACAGCACACCTAATTATCTAGAATAGTATCTAGACAGAACACTTTATTTTCTACATATTATCTAGATAGAACACTAAATTATCTAGATATTACAGAACACTTACCGAGCTGTTAATTATCTACATATTATCTAGACAGAACAATTCATTATCTAAATATGACAGAACACTTACAGAGCTGTTAATTATCTAGACAGAATACTTACAGAGCTGTACTGCAGGCTTTGACCATTGGCAGCCGTTCCAGAAGACCCTCCTCTGATGCAGAATATTTCTTTAGGTCAAACTTATCCATCCTGGCGGTCTGAGAGCAGGGGACACAAACAGGCTGGATAAGCTGGTCAAGAAGGCCAGTAGCGTGGTTGGGGTGGAGCTGGACTCCCTAGCGAGGGTGGCGGAGAGGAGGAGCCTTGCTAAGCTCCAGGCCATCAGGGAAAACCCCTCCCACCCACTATACACAGACTTGGCTGACAGGAGGAGCAGGTTCAGTGCTAGGCTCACACTACCCAAATGCAGCACTGAACGGCACAGGAAGTCCTTCATTCCAACAGCCATCAGACTATACAATGCATGCCTCACTGCATCACTGAGCACAGAGTGGCAGTTACCATCTTCCTGGACTTAGTTTGAAACAGCACTGTGCAATATTACACCTACTGTAGACCTCAGTATATTTGACCTCTATTATAAATTTTATGACCTCTGTGGTCATGAAATGTTTCGAGAGGCTGGTCAAGGACCACATTTGTGCCTCTCTCCCCAGTGATATGGACCCTATGCAATTTGCATACAGGACAAACAGGTCCACTGACGACGCGGTCTCCCAGGTACTGCACAGCACTCTCTCCCACCTTGACCGGCAGAAGGGGGGCTATGTGAGACTGTTGTTCATTGACTACAGCTCAGCGTTCAACACCATAGTCCCCACCAGACTGGTGGACAAGCTGATCGAGCTAGGTCTGAGCTCCGCCCTGAGCGCCTGGGTACTGGACTTTCTGAGTGAAGGACCCCAGGCGGTCAGGGTGGGGGGTCAGACCTCCAACACCATCACCCTGAGCATCGGGTCCCCCCAGGGCTGTGTTCTAAGCCCCCTGCTGTACTCACTCTACACACACGATTGTGTGGCCAAGTTCAGCTCCAACTCCATAGTGAAGTTCGCCGACGACACGGTGGTGGTGGGGCTGATCTCGGACAACGACGAGAAGGCCTACCGAGAGGAGGTTGAGGTACTGGAACGTTGGTGCCAGGACAACAGCCTGCTCCTGAACATTGGTAAAACCAAGGAGCTGATCGTGGATTATAGGAGAGGACAGCAGGAGACACACACACCACTGATGATTAACGGGGCTACCGTGGACAGGGTGAGCAGCTTCAAGTACCTGGGGGTCCACATCTCAGAGGATCTGACATGGTCAACACACATAGACACAGTAGTAAAGAAAGCGAAGCAGCGCCTCTACCACCTGAGACAGTTAAGGAAGTTCAGAGTATCGGGGAAGATACTCCAGTCCTTCTACTCAGGAGCTGTAGAGAGCATCTTGACCGGAAACATCACTGCCTGGTATGGGAACAGCACGGCACAGGACAAGAAGGCCCTACAGAGAGTGGTGCGCTCAGCCGAGCGTACCACGGGTATTGCGCTACCTCCCCTGCAGGCTCTATACAACAAGAGGTGCAAATCCAGAGCCTGCAGGATAATGAAAGACCCCCACCACCCCAATAACAGCCTGTTCCAGCTGCTGAGGTCAGGCAGACGCCTGCGAACCCCAGCTACTAGGACGGAGAGGCTTAGGCTAAGCTTCTTCCCCCAGGCCATCAGAGCCTTGAACAATGAACATTGAGAGACACAGAAACTGAACTATCCACACACAAGCACACACAAGCACATACACGACACGCACGCTGAGCACGCTCACACACTAGCAGCCACTTTAACACTCATGCCGCACATACGCACACTTATGGCCAGAGGAAAGGCCACTTTAAATTAGCATAACATCAGGAACAGTGTATTGCACTACTAAAGCTACCTAGCATGTCCTATATGCTCTGTAAATACTATGTACAGATACCGAGATGGCACACCATGTACCTGTTTATTGCACTGTTGTTTTTGACTGGATTCTATTAATATGTTGTACCACTGTATTTTTATTGGATGCTATTATATGTTGTACCACTGTATTGCACATCGTCGCGGGCAAGACCAGCCGCATTTCATTGTATACCTGTATGCCGTGACAATTAAAACTCTTAACTTGACTTGACTCTTGATTTTTACTGTATTTATTTACTGTATATTTTATTCCATTTTTATTCTATTTTACTCTACTCTTATCCTAGGCAACTTGATTTGATTCGTTTTACTATTCTAATTTGTGACCTGTTCTGTCTAAATGTTTAAATGTTGAGTGATTTGCAGTGTCAAATTTTCCACAGGATAATAAAAGTATTTCTATTCTATTCTATTCTGGCATAATATACGTCATACATCATGATATACGTTGTTATACATTGTAGTCTGTGGTGGTAAGAGTCAGACACACTTAGTAGGGTCTATAGATAAATACATTATATAGTTAAGGTCTGGCTTATATGTTATGAGTCTATAGATAAAGACATTATATAGTTAATACCTGGTGTAGTGTATTTTTGGTTATTAAACAGTAAACAGCACAAATTGTTATTAAGAAACAATATGGACAGAATGCCAAACAAAGATGTCGATTAAAGGAGCTCTGAGAAGCGTTCACCCCAATCAATACTGACTGAGCAAGAAGGAACCTGATGTCATCAGGCAGATCACAAACCAGTTATAATGTAATTAACAATTGAGTGAGGAACACACACACACACACACACTACCTGGTACTGGAGTCGACTGGTCCACATAGCATAATGACAATACATTTTCTTTTATTTTTTTTTATCTACTTTTTCTCCCATTTTCTATTTTTCTCCCATCCCAATTTCGTGTCGTCCAATTCTACCCTCCCCTGTCTCGAACGCTGTTAGACCATGCCTCCCACAAGCCGGCTGCAATGTGGATGAAGCCTTACATCACGTGTCCCCTCCGGTACTCGAGGAAGCAGCCGTCGCATCTTTTCACCTGCACAGCGCAATCTCTCAGCGTCGGGGGTCTGCGTGGGAGGGACACGCCGCCCCCGTCGCTTCCTGATTCTGCTGCGCAGGCGCACCAACCGACCTGTAGGAGTCGCTGTCCACAACGTCCGATCCCCACCCATCAGCTTCCCACCCCCTAATACTGCCAATTGTATTAGTATGAACGACCAGCCAAGCTGATAGCAATGCGGAGAGCTGGGCTCGAACCCAGCGTCTCCTGCATTGGTGGTGAGCGCCTTGCCCACTGCACCACCTAGCCGCCCAACAATACATTTATTTGATCACAAAGGCTGACTTTCGTTCTAGACATTAACATGGTAATTCACTCATTCTGGCTCCTGTGTGGAGGGTAATATGACGGAGTCATACTTAATGCAGACCATCTTGCATCACTTGGGATTATCATTGAATGTGACCGAGGGAACTGAGCTAATGAGCCTATATATTTTGATACTCCTTCTTCATCTACTTCCGCTGTGATATTCAAAATGAATGTTGAATGGGATGTATAGCCAACATACTGAGTCACACAAGTTATTTCCTATAAAAACACTAATACCTTTGACACCTTTCCCTGTCGTGCAAAGTGTGAACCAACCGTGTCATCAGCTGTGTCATTTACACAAGTACTAACTGGCTTTGTCCAGTATGCATACCAACCGGCCATCGTCCACTGTTTGGGAATGAAGGCCTGTCGCCAATATAACTGCCCCTAATGTAATTGACAGCACAGTGAGGTCAATCAGAATGAGATAACATTTTTTAACCTGTCTGTTCCTGTCTGCAATCTGCCTCTCCTGCAGTACCCCAACTGCCGACATCTTTATCTGTAAGGACAAAGCAATGTCCTTTATCTAATAACTAATTATACTCCTGAATTATACTCCAGAAATAGCAGTGTCCTCTTTATCCTCTATCTGTGTGTATTTAACAGCAAGGCAATTTCTTTATAAGCAACCCTCTACATAGTTCTAAGGAGCTAATGCCTCTTTTGATACAGTAAAAATATCAATCAAAAACAATAAAATATACATTCAACACTTGTACCATACATATTCACACAAATATTCACCATTCAATCACTACTAAGTGTTCAATTTTTCATACACTCCACACTCCAGTCATAGTCCTCTAATTTAAATGTATTTAACTGGTCAGACATACTGCATATAGCCTCACTCCCTCCCCCATTTAAACACTATAATCTCTCCCAAGATCAAGTGTCTTCTATGTGTTAACTGTGTGAGTTTTAACCTGATACTCTGTGTATGTATATATCTGATATTTGTGTACTAAATTTGCAATGTGATCAATCAGGATGCAATATTTCTACTGAAATGCAGTGTAGCTGTGGCCATTATATGGTTTCATCATTTATATGTTATTTCAGTTTGTAAGTGTAATATTTGAGAATGTATTTGTTTCATTTCTTATTTTCTTTATTATTTAATTTGCTACAATTTATAATATATTCATTTTTAGACGTCTGGTTATATATGGTGTCCCGTTAGGCTGCTGTCGCGTTTTACCTTTGGGACTGATTAAGACACCTGCGAGCAAGCGACAGGGATGGTCGGAGACGAGTTGTACAGACTCTCCTAATTCTAAAAGTGTACCACTATGTGTACCACTATCAAGACTGTTACCAAGAACAGAAGAATAAGACCCCTTTTTATGTAGCATGCAGCCAACGAGGTATTTAAATGTTTGTTTGTATTTTGCTTTGCTGACGTGTTGTTTTCATACCGTGTATATTATTGTTTGTGTTGACCTGACGCAACTTATGTTTCTGTTTAAGTTTTCACGGTGGATTGGAGGTGGATTGGAGGACCAAGCCTTTAATAAACCCGTCGAAAGGAAACCACTTGTGTCTGCTGTGCTTGAGAGGAGTTACATGCAGCGTATATCAATGTCTGCCAACATGTTACTTTCCTCCCCAAATCAGTCATTCTCTCCTTCTGGCAGTGGTACACAATTTCACATTTTGTTAACATGTTGCAGTTCTACTCACCTTCAGCTTTTGAAGAAAGGAAACTCAGTGTTTGAAGAATATAGCGATGTCCCCCTTAGTTGTTTGAAGAGTTCTGCTGGCGAGGTCCAAAAGTTGTTTGTTTCTTTTTGTCGGTTCGGTCTTAATTCTGGTTTATCGTCCCTGGGTTTCTGGCACAATTAATGAAGTTACAAATCAGCTGTGACTTTGTAAACAACGATGGCAACTGATCAATGCACGGCAAGAAAGTAGACGCTTGGATACAGGTTTGAAAGTCAATGGCTTCAGGTTCTCAGTCGATTTATTCAGCAGGGCATCAGCGGTAGATTACAGCAAATTCACAGGATACAAAATAATCTCTCAGTGACACGGACAGTTTGGGTCTGTAGTAGGGATATCCGATATTACCTTACCTGGTACTGGAGTCGACTGGTCCACATAGCATAATGACAATACATTTATTTGATCACAAAGGCTGACTTTCGTTCTAGCCATTAACATGGTAATTCACTCATTCTGGCTCCTGTCTGGAGGGTAATCTTGTTCCACCGGTATGTGGGTCCTCAATGTTTTAGTTTCATGTGTGTGTGTGTGTGTGTGTGTCACATGCATCTAGTGTGTCTCTTTCTCGTTCATCAGGTTTACAACAAAACTGGTTCCTGGGTGGGGGTGAGATAGTGTGTGTGTGTGTGTGTGTGTGTGTGTGTGTGTGTGTGTGTGTGTGTGTGTGTGTGTGTGTGTGTGTGTGTGTGTGTGTGTGTGTGTGTGTGTGTGTGTGTGTGTGTGTGTGTGTGTGTGTGTGTGTGTGTGTGTGTGTGTGTGTGTGTGTGCCAACTTAATCAGATTTGCAAAGGTCAAGCCAAATTGTGGTTTGATTGATTGATTGATTGATTGATTGATTGATTGAAAAGTTTATTAACAGATTGCAGAATGGGTACAGTACAGTACAGCTCAATACATACAATTGTACAACTGTACACTGTACATTGGAATACTGACATACATTTGACATAGAAACTGTACATTGGAGGAGGTTGGGTAGGTGGGGTGGGGTTGGGTGGGGCTGTACATTGGAGGTGGGGGGGGGGGGGGGGGGGGGGTTGGGTAGACGGGGGGACACTGTACATTGGAATACTGACAAAGCCATACTTGGTCTTTACTGTACAACTGGGTTAGGACATTTGTAGAGGCCAGTTTCGAATTGTAGTCTCCCGTAGGTGTTCTTTGAGAGTGTTTTTGAAAGTGGGTAGTGATTCACATTCCTTTACAGCTTTGGGTAGGGCGTTCCACAATGATGTGGCATAATTGCGAAACGTGTTTAGTCCCTTGTTTGAGCCGAATCTGGGTTTCACATGATTTGTGGAGCTCCCTCTGGTGTTGTGATCATGGTATTCACTGACCTTTGGGAAGTATTTTGACATGTACATGGGTACCTTGGTCGTGTAGTGTATCTTGTAGACCAGGCCCATTGCAAGTTGCTGTACTCTGTCTAAGCCATCCTAGGTTGGCAAAGTGGGCAGGGGTGAGGTGGGTTCTAGGAGTCAGGTCAAGCAGTAGTCTGACTAGTTTGTTTTGAGATGTTTGTAATTTGGTTTTTAGTGCCTTTGAGGTGCTTTGGTACCATGAGGTGCAAGCATAGTCGTAGTACCCTTGAATGAGTGCTCCTGCCAGAGTCTTCAGGGTATTCTTGTTTACCAGAGAGGAGATCCGGTACAAGAATCGAGTTTGTTGGTTGACTTTTTTTTATTACATTGGATGCCATTTTGTCACAGGAAAGATTAGCCTCTAGGATGGAACCCAGGTAGGTAATTTCATCTTTCCTTGTGACAATATTGTCACCCACTGTAACTGAGAAGCCGTCGGTCTTGCTGAGTTTGTTATTTGAACCGAAGAGAATGGACTCTGTTTTGCCCATGTGTAATGATAGTTTGTTGTCGGCGAGCCATATGCAGATTTTGCCTAGTTCCGAGCTGAGGGTTTTTTCAACCTGTAACTTGTTCTTGTCAGAAACCAGCAGGGCTGAGTCGTCCGCAAACAGGAACAAGTTGCAGTCACAAGCTGATGATCAACTAGCCATTCTGAATAATGCTATAATACTGTTGAAATAACTATTACTAATCAATCAAGAATACACTATAATATATAACTCCAGCCACCCGAAAAAACTGCCTCTTTGAACTGCTGCGGTCAGGCAAGCGATACCGGAGTCTGAAGGCGAGCACAGAAAGACTCAGAAGAAGCTTCTATCCCCAGGCCATCAGGCTGCTCAATGAACAATAAACACTATGCAACAACTATCAAATGCACAGAGCACACACATCCACACGCACACACTCACTTTAAACAAACAACACACTGCAGCACCCACTCTCCACACTTTAGATCACTTAAACACACTTTATATTTATTGGTAAAGGATTTGCACTACAACTCGTACACCTTACTGTAAATTGTACCTAAACTGTACCTCATCCCATTTCTGCTTTGCACTATATAGTATTGTATATTACTATATAGTGCAAAGCAGAAATGGGATGAGGTACAGTTTAGGTACAATTTACAGTAAGGTGTACGAGTTGTAGTGCAAATCCTTTACCAATAAATATAAAGTGTGTTTAAGTGATCTAAAGTGTGGAGAGTGGGTGCTGCAGTGTGTTGTTTGTTTAAAGTGAGTGTGTGCGTGTGGATGTGTGTGCTCTGTGCATTTGATAGTTGTTGCATAGTGTTTATTGTTCATTGAGCAGCCTGATGGCCTGGGGATAGAAGCTTCTTCTGAGTCTTTCTGTGCTCGCCTTCAGACTCCGGTATCGCTTGCCTGACCGCAGCAGTTCAAAGAGGCAGTTTTTTCGGGTGGCTGGAGTTATATATTATAGTGTATTCTTGATTGATTAGTAATAGTTATTTCAACAGTATTATAGCATTATTCAGAATGGCTAGTTGATCATCAGCTTGTGACTGCAACTTGTTCCTGTTTGCGGACGACTCAGCCCTGCTGGTTTCTGACAAGAACAAGTTACAGGTTGAAAAAACCCTCAGCTCGGAACTAGGCAAAATCTGCATATGGCTCGCCGACAACAAACTATCATTACACATGGGCAAAACAGAGTCCATTCTCTTCGGTTCAAATAACAAACTCAGCAAGACCGACGGCTTCTCAGTTACAGTGGGTGACAATATTGTCACAAGGAAAGATGAAATTACCTACCTGGGTTCCATCCTAGAGGCTAATCTTTCCTGTGACAAAATGGCATCCAATGTAATAAAAAAAAGTCAACCAACAAACTCGATTCTTGTACCGGATCTCCTCTCTGGTAAACAAGAATACCCTGAAGACTCTGGCAGGAGCACTCATTCAAGGGTACTACGACTATGCTTGCACCTCATGGTACCAAAGCACCTCAAAGGCACTAAAAACCAAATTACAAACATCTCAAAACAAACTAGTCAGACTACTGCTTGACCTGACTCCTAGAACCCACCTCACCCCTGCCCACTTTGCCAACCTAGGATGGCTTAGACAGAGTACAGCAACTTGCAATGGGCCTGGTCTACAAGATACACTACACGACCAAGGTACCCATGTACATGTGAAAATACTTCCCAAAGGTCAGTGAATACCATGATCACAACACCAGAGGGAGCTCCACAAATCATGTGAAACCCAGATTCGGCTCAAACAAGGGACTAAACACGTTTCGCAATTATGCCACATCATTGTGGAACGCCCTACCCAAAGCTGTAAAGGAATGTGAATCACTACCCACTTTCAAAAACACTCTCAAAGAACACCTACGGGAGACTACAATTCGAAACTGGCCTCTACAAATGTCCTAACCCAGTTGTACAGTAAAGACCAAGTATGGCTTTGTCAGTATTCCAATGTACAGTGTCCCCCCGTCTACCCAACCCCCCCCCCCCCCCCACCTCCAATGTACAGCCCCACCCAACCCCACCCCACCTACCCAACCTCCTCCAATGTACAGTTTCTATGTCAAATGTATGTCAGTATTCCAATGTACAGTGTACAGTTGTACAATTGTATGTATTGAGCTGTACTGTACTGTACCCATTCTGCAATCTGTTAATAAACTTTTCAATCAATCAATCAATCAATCAATCAATCAATCAAACCACAATTTGGCTTGACCTTTGCAAATCTGATTAAGTTGGCACACACACACACACACACACACACACACACACACACACACACACACACACACACACACACACACACACACACACACACACACACACACACACACACACACACACACACACACACACACACACACACACACACACACACACACACACACACACACACACACACACACACACTATCTCACCCCCACCCAGGAACCAGTTTTGTTGTAAACCTGATGAACGAGAAAGAGACACACTAGATGCATGTGACACACACACACACACACACACACATGAAACTAAAACATTGAGGACCCACATACCGGTGGAACAAGATTACCCTCCAGACAGGAGCCAGAATGAGTGAATTACCATGTTAATGGCTAGAACGAAAGTCAGCCTTTGTGATCAAATAAATGTATTGTCATTATGCTATGTGGACCAGTCGACTCCAGTACCAGGTAAGGTAATATCGGATATCCCTACTACAGACCCAAACTGTCCGTGTCACTGAGAGATTATTTTGTATCCTGTGAATTTGCTGTAATCTACCGCTGATGCCCTGCTGAATAAATCGACTGAGAACCTGAAGCCATTGACTTTCAAACCTGTATCCAAGCGTCTACTTTCTTGCCGTGCATTGATCAGTTGCCATCGTTGTTTACAAAGTCACAGCTGATTTGTAACTTCATTAATTGTGCCAGAAACCCAGGGACGATAAACCAGAATTAAGACCGAACCGACAAAAAGAAACAAACAACTTTTGGACCTCGCCAGCAGAACTCTTCAAACAACTAAGGGGGACATCGCTATATTCTTCAAACACTGAGTTTCCTTTCTTCAAAAGCTGAAGGTGAGTAGAACTGCAACATGTTAACAAAATGTGAAATTGTGTACCACTGCCAGAAGGAGAGAATGACTGATTTGGGGAGGAAAGTAACATGTTGGCAGACATTGATATACGCTGCATGTAACTCCTCTCAAGCACAGCAGACACAAGTGGTTTCCTTTCGACGGGTTTATTAAAGGCTTGGTCCTCCAATCCACCTCCAATCCACCGTGAAAACTTAAACAGAAACATAAGTTGCGTCAGGTCAACACAAACAATAATATACACGGTATGAAAACAACACGTCAGCAAAGCAAAATACAAACAAACATTTAAATACCTCGTTGGCTGCATGCTACATAAAAAGGGGTCTTATTCTTCTGTTCTTGGTAACAGTCTTGATAGTGGTACACATAGTGGTACACTTTTAGAATTAGGAGAGTCTGTACAACTCGTCTCCGACCATCCCTGTCGCTTGCTCGCAGGTGTCTTAATCAGTCCCAAAGGTAAAACGCGACAGCAGCCTAACGGGACACCATATATAACCAGACGTCTAAAAATGAATATATTATAAATTGTAGCAAATTAAATAATAAAGAAAATAAGAAATGAAACAAATACATTCTCAAATATTACACTTACAAACTGAAATAACATATAAATGATGAAACCATATAATGGCCACAGCTACACTGCATTTCAGTAGAAATATTGCATCCTGATTGATCACATTGCAAATTTAGTACACAAATATCAGATATATACATACACAGAGTATCAGGTTAAAACTCACACAGTTAACACATAGAAGACACTTGATCTTGGGAGAGATTATAGTGTTAAAATGGGGGAGGGAGTGAGGCTATATGCAGTATGTCTGACCAGTTAAATACATTTAAATTAGAGGACTATGACTGGAGTGTGGAGTGTATGAAAAATTTAACACTTAGTAGTGATTGAATGGTGAATATTTGTGTGAATATGTATGGTACAAGTGTTGAATGTATATTTTATTGTTTTTGATTGATATTTTTACTGTATCAAAAGAGGCATTAGCTCCTTAGAACTATGTAGAGGGTTGCTTATAAAGAAATTGCCTTGCTGTTAAATACACACAGATAGAGGATAAAGAGGACACTGCTATTTCTGGAGTATAATTCAGGAGTATAATTAGTTATTAGATAAAGGACATTGCTTTGTCCTTACAGATAAAGATGTCGGCAGTTGGGGTACTGCAGGAGAGGCAGATTGCAGACAGGAACAGACAGGTTAAAAAATGTTATCTCATTCTGATTGACCTCACTGTGCTGTCAATTACATTAGGGGCAGTTATATTGGCGACAGGCCTTCATTCCCAAACAGTGGACGATGGCCGGTTGGTATGCATACTGGACAAAGCCAGTTAGTACTTGTGTAAATGACACAGCTGATGACACGGTTGGTTCACACTTTGCACGACAGGGAAAGGTGTCAAAGGTATTAGTGTTTTTATAGGAAATAACTTGTGTGACTCAGTATGTTGGCTATACATCCCATTCAACATTCATTTTGAATATCACAGCGGAAGTAGATGAAGAAGGAGTATCAAAATATATAGGCTCATTAGCTCAGTTCCCTCGGTCACATTCAATGATAATCCCAAGTGATGCAAGATGGTCTGCATTAAGTATGACTCCGTCATATTACCCTCCACACAGGAGCCAGAATGAGTGAATTACCATGTTAATGTCTAGAACGAAAGTCAGCCTTTGTGATCAAATAAATGTATTGTTGGGCGGCTAGGTGGTGCAGTGGGCAAGGCGCTCACCACCAATGCAGGAGACGCTGGGTTCGAGCCCAGCTCTCCGCATTGCTATCAGCTTGGCTGGTCGTTCATACTAATACAATTGGCAGTATTAGGGGGTGGGAAGCTGATGGGTGGGGATCGGACGTTGTGGACAGCGACTCCTACAGGTCGGTTGGTGCGCTTGCGCAGCAGAATCAGGAAGCGACGGGGGCGGCGTGTCCCTCCCACGCAGACCCCCGACGCTGAGAGATTGCGCTGTGCAGGTGAAAAGATGCGACGGCTGCTTCCTCGAGTACCGGAGGGGACACGTGATGTAAGGCTTCATCCACATTGCAGCCGGCTTGTGGGAGGCATGGTCTAACAGCGTTCGAGACAGGGGAGGGTAGAATTGGACGACACGAAATTGGGATGGGAGAAAAATAGAAAATAGGAGAAAAAGTAGATAAAAAAAATAAAAGAAAATGTATTGTCATTATGCTATGTGGACCAGTCGACTCCAGTACCAGGTAGTGTGTGTGTGTGTGTGTGTTCCTCACTCAATTGTTAATTACATTATAACTGGTTTGTGATCTGCCTGATGACATCAGGTTCCTTCTTGCTCAGTCAGTATTGATTGGGGTGAACGCTTCTCAGAGCTCCTTTAATCGACATCTTTGTTTGGCATTCTGTCCATATTGTTTCTTAATAACAATTTGTGCTGTTTACTGTTTAATAACCAAAAATACACTACACCAGGTATTAACTATATAATGTCTTTATCTATAGACTCATAACATATAAGCCAGACCTTAACTATATAATGTATAGACCCTACTAAGTGTGTCTGACTCTTACCACCACAGACTACAATGTATAACAACGTATATCATGATGTATGACGTATATTATGCCAGAATAGAATAGAATAGAAATACTTTTATTATCCTGTGGAAAATTTGACACTGCAAATCACTCAACATTTAAACATTTAGACAGAACAGGTCACAAATTAGAATAGTAAAACGAATCAAATCAAGTTGCCTAGGATAAGAGTAGAGTAAAATAGAATAAAAATGGAATAAAATATACAGTAAATAAATACAGTAAAAATCAAGAGTCAAGTCAAGTCAAGAGTTTTAATTGTCACGGCATACAGGTATACAATGAAATGCGGCTGGTCTTGCCCGCGACGATGTGCAATACAGTGGTACAACATATAATAGCATCCAATAAAAATACAGTGGTACAACATATTAATAGAATCCAGTAAAAAACAACAGTGCAATAAACAGGTACATGGTGTGCCATCTCGGTATCTGTACATAGTATTTACAGAGCATATAGGACATGCTAGGTAGCTTTAGTAGTGCAATACACTGTTCCTGATGTTATACTAATTTAAAGTGGCCTTTCCTCTGGCCATAAGTGTGCGTATGTGCGGCATGAGTGTTAAAGTGGCTGCTAGTGTGTGAGCGTGCTCAGCGTGCGTGTCGTGTATGTGCTTGTGTGTGCTTGTGTGTGGATAGTTCAGTTTCTGTGTCTCTCAATGTTCATTGTTCAAGGCTCTGATGGCCTGGGGGAAGAAGCTTAGCCTAAGCCTCTCCGTCCTAGTAGCTGGGGTTCGCAGGCGTCTGCCTGACCTCAGCAGCTGGAACAGGCTGTTATTGGGGTGGTGGGGGTCTTTCATTATCCTGCAGGCTCTGGATTTGCACCTCTTGTTGTATAGAGCCTGCAGGGGAGGTAGCGCAATACCCGTGGTACGCTCGGCTGAGCGCACCACTCTCTGTAGGGCCTTCTTGTCCTGTGCCGTGCTGTTCCCATACCAGGCAGTGATGTTTCCGGGCAAGATGCTCTCTACAGCTCCTGAGTAGAAGGACTGGAGTATCTTCCCCGATACTCTGAACTTCCTTAACTGTCTCAGGTGGTAGAGGTGCTGCTTCGCTTTCTTTACTACTGTGTCTATGTGTGTTGACCATGTCAGATCCTCTGAGATGTGGACCCCCAGGTACTTGAAGCTGCTCACCCTGTCCACGGTAGCCCCGTTAATCATCAGTGGTGTGTGTGTCTCCTGCTGTCCTCTCCTATAATCCACGATCAGCTCCTTGGTTTTACCAATGTTCAGGAGCAGGCTGTTGTCCTGGCACCAACGTTCCAGTACCTCAACCTCCTCTCGGTAGGCCTTCTCGTCGTTGTCCGAGATCAGCCCCACCACCACCGTGTCGTCGGCGAACTTCACTATGGAGTTGGAGCTGAACTTGGCCACACAATCGTGTGTGTAGAGTGAGTACAGCAGGGGGCTTAGAACACAGCCCTGGGGGGACCCGATGCTCAGGGTGATGGTGTTGGAGGTCTGACCCCCCACCCTGACCGCCTGGGGTCCTTCACTCAGAAAGTCCAGTACCCAGGCGCTCAGGGCGGAGCTCAGACCTAGCTCGATCAGCTTGTCCACCAGTCTGGTGGGGACTATGGTGTTGAACGCTGAGCTGTAGTCAATGAACAACAGTCTCACATAGCCCCCCTTCTGACGGTCAAGGTGGGAGAGAGTGCTGTGCAGTACCTGGGAGACCGCGTCGTCAGTGGACCTGTTTGTCCTGTATGCAAATTGCATAGGGTCCATATCACTGGGGAGAGAGGCACAAATGTGGTCCTTGACCAGCCTCTCGAAACATTTCATGACCACAGAGGTCATAAAATTTATAATAGAGGTCAAATATACTGAGGTCTACAGTAGGTGTAATATTGCACAGTGCTGTTTCAAACTAAGTCCAGGAAGATGGTAACTGCCACTCTGTGCTCAGTGATGCAGTGAGGCATGCATTGTATAGTCTGATGGCTGTTGGAATGAAGGACTTCCTGTGCCGTTCAGTGCTGCATTTGGGTAGTGTGAGCCTAGCACTGAACCTGCTCCTCCTGTCAGCCAAGTCTGTGTATAGTGGGTGGGAGGGGTTTTCCCTGATGGCCTGGAGCTTAGCAAGGCTCCTCCTCTCCGCCACCCTCGCTAGGGAGTCCAGCTCCACCCCAACCACGCTACTGGCCTTCTTGACCAGCTTATCCAGCCTGTTTGTGTCCCCTGCTCTCAGACCGCCAGGATGGATAAGTTTGACCTAAAGAAATATTCTGCATCAGAGGAGGGTCTTCTGGAACGGCTGCCAATGGTCAAAGCCTGCAGTACAGCTCTGTAAGTATTCTGTCTAGATAATTAACAGCTCTGTAAGTGTTCTGTCATATTTAGATAATGAATTGTTCTGTCTAGATAATATGTAGATAATTAACAGCTCGGTAAGTGTTCTGTAATATCTAGATAATTTAGTGTTCTATCTAGATAATATGTAGAAAATAAAGTGTTCTGTCTAGATACTATTCTAGATAATTAGGTGTGCTGTGTAGATAATGTCTAGGTAATATTACCATGATTAAATTCTGAAAGAAATTTCTGAAGAAAATGCTCTGAAGATGCTCTGTAATGTAATGTTAAATAGCGACCTCTAGGAAAAAAGCCCTGTTTGGTATTGTACTTTGTTTACATTTTTTGTTTTGGTCTAATGTGTGGGTTGGAGTTTAGTAACTTATTATACAGTGAATTTCTCAAGACCTGAGGTGTGACCAGTAATATCAACCGCTCCCCCTATCCCCACTCAACTCCATCGATATAGGTAGAACAAGGTTTAGCAGGTATATATACAGGTAGAACAAGGTTAAGAGGTGTAGCAGGTATATATACAGGTAGAACAAGGTTAAGAGGTGTAGCAGGTATATATACAGGTAGAACAAGGTTAAGAGGTGTAGCAGGGAGATGTATTGGATTTAAATAATTATAATAATAATAATAATAATAATAATAATAATAATAATAAATACTATTAATTAATTCGCAAATCTCTCCTTTCCGATATAAGGAGCCATTGAATATGTTTGCACATGGTCCTTCATGCCCTCATAAGTAGCTGGCTGGGCATTTCTGTATGCAAATTCAAACTTCTTATGAGGAAACTTACGAGAATGTTAGTGAATTAGGCTGGGTTTTGTTCCTGTGGATTTGTGGGAGTAAATACTAAATTGGGGTTGACTTAGTATGGAGTACTGTATATTTGCACAGGATAGACTTAGGTTAGTAATATAATATTGTGCCAGTAATAGACCAAGGATAGTTAGTTATATTTGTACCAGGCTTAGGTTAGAGGTATACACATTTGAACTGAGGCAGACTTAGAATAGAGTTATGTTCTGTATATTTATACCAAAGCAGACATAGGATAGAGATTTGTAGACCTGGGATAGTATGGAGTTATGCATATTTGTACCAGGGTAGACTTAGGATAGTGTTAGGTCTGTATATTTATACCAAGGTGGGCTGTACACACATTTATATTATTCATTATTCATTGATTATTATTGAGTATTCATATGCTTCACCTAGTCACTCACTCAAGATATTTTAAGAGGAAGCAGCCCTGTGTTTACTTGATCTTATTACTATATATTGTATCTGTATTTAGTTTCTTATTCCCACCTGTACCTCTCCTTTGTCTTATTCTCATTGCTGTTACTGCTTTGACACCTCCATTTCCCTACAGGGGCTAATACAGGTTTTTCTTGTCTTATTTGAGAGCATCATCAATAACCGGTTTGATGATATTGCGAGTGGATGTACTGGGTCTGTTGCTCAATTTCCCAGTACTACCGACCTATACATGCCATGTACTGGTACAGTATCATCTGTCACATGGCTTCTGCTTGGTAGTCAGTGTAGTGTGAAGGACAACTACAGCTCCACCTTTATCAGCTGGTCGGATGAGAATGGAGTTGTCCTATAGCTCTTTGTGTGCATGATGTTTTGTTTAAAAAAGGGAATGTTGCATTTGAGTCTGGGAATGTCCTGTTGCATTTGCTTGCTGTACGTGTTTATGGCAGGGCATCTGGTGCCCAGAGGTATGAATGGACAGGGGTGGATATGTATTCAAATAAAATACTTGTCGTTGACGGATTTGAAAGATATTAGAGAATTGTGCGTTTCTTAAGTTTCATCCAAACTGGATCAGAACTGTAGAAGCTATGGCAGGTACAGACAGCTTTGTGTAGCATCACCCTTGTGCGTTTATGTTTACCCTTAATATTGATTTCAATGGACAATGGTGGAAATTAATTAAATTAAAATACTTGTCGTTGACTGATTTGAAACATATTTGAGAATTGTTGGCCTACAGGATATGTGCAACATTTCATCCAAACTGGATCAGAACTGTAGGAGCTATGGCTGGTACAGACAGACACACAGACAGAATCACAGACAGGAGTGAAAACAATGCTTCCTATCACTGTGTGCACTGGTGTAATTAATTCATAATTCACACAACCCCATCTTGTTCTATGGTTGTTGATAACTCCTTCTTAATATTCATGTACTTTCTCATCCTTTCTTTTCCAAGAATCATTTTTTTATTTTAATTTTTTTTTTTCATCTTCGTTCTATTTTATATTTTCATTCTATATATTTTATTTCTGCTGCAGGACAGGAAACTCTGTAAATCAGTTGCTCTACTGAGTGTTAGGGTTAGTTTAATGACTACTGACTACTTTTTACCTGTATAAATGAATAAATAAATAAATATTTCCTGCATGCTGGGTTCATTCTGGTTTCCTTCCCATCCATCTTCATTCAGGCTGGAGGGCTGTGAACTCTCAGAGAGATCCTGTGAAGCTCTGGCCTCAGTTCTCAGCTCTACCTCCTCCAGTCTGAGAGAGCTGGACCTGAGTGACAACAAGCTGCAGGATTCAGGAGTGGAGCTGCTCTCTGCTGGACTGAAGAGTCCACACTGTAAACTGGAGAAACTCTGGTCAGTATTTATTGAGACACATTTTACTCAAAGAAATTTAACAAAATGTAGAATTGTAAAAAGAAAAAGAAAATAAATGTATATTTGTATATGAAATTAAGTGATTTGTAAACCCAAAGCTTATAGGTGTATCAACTACATTACAAGGTCACTCTGTCATTTCCATTTTTTCATCTTCGTTCTATTTACATTCTATATATTTTCTTTCTGCTGCAGGACATGAAACTCTGTAAATCAGTTGCTCTACTTAGTGTTAGGGTTAGTTTAATGACTACTGACTACTTTTTACCTGTATAAATAATGAAATATTTCCTGCATGCTGGGTTCATTCTGGTTTCCTTCCCATCCATCTTCATTCAGGCTGAACACCTGTTACCTCTCAGAGAGATCCTGTGAAGCTCTGGCCTCAGTTCTCAGCTCTACCTCCTCCAGTCTGAGAGAGCTGCACCTGAGTGGCAACAAGCTGCAGGATTCAGGAGTGAAGCTGCTCTCTGTTGGACTGAAGAGTCCACACTGTACACTGGAGACTCTCGGGTCAGTATTATATTGAAACACATTTTACTCAAAGAAATGTAACAAAATGTAGAATTGTAAAAAGAAAAAGAAAATAAATGTCTATTTATATATATGAAATGAAGTGATTTTAAAAACCAAAGCTTATACTGTAGGTGTATCAACTACATTACAAGGTCACTCTGTCATTTCCATATTGTAAACTGTTGCCAGAGAGCTGATTACCAGAGCTGAGGCTTTGTGTAGCATCACCCTTGTGTGTTTATGTTTACCCTTAATATTGATTTCAATGGACAGTGGTGGAAATGAATTAAATTAAAATACTAGTCATTGACTGATTTTAAACATATTTGAGAATTGTTGGCCCACAGGATATGTGCAACATTTCATCCAAACTGGATCAGAACTGTAGGAGCTATGGCTGGTACAGACAGACACACAGACAGAATCACAGACAGGAGTGAAAACAATGCTTCCTCTCACTGTGTGCACTGGTGTAATTAATTCATAATTCACACAACCTCATCTTGTTCTATGGTTGTTGATAAATCCTTCTTAATATTCATGTACTTTCTCATCCTTTGATTTGATTATTTTTTATTTGAAATCTTTATTTCGAACATGTAAATGAATACAAACACAATAAATAACTAAACAAAATCAAAATCAAAACAAAACTCAAACAAAATAATAACTAAACAAAAGCAAAACATAACTCAATTTACATGTTCAAAAAGGAGTAGGAAGAAGTATACACTTATTTAATCCTACCCCGGCCTTTTCCACTACTCAAATGAGTGTAATAATTTAAAACATTAAAAAAAAATATATATATATATATATATATATATACAGTATATGCAAAAAATATATATATATATGTAAAACATGAAAGAAATAAAAGAAAAATGTAAACACCCATGAATATCAAGTCCCTTCCTCATCCCTGTACCTTGTGAACATCATTTCCTTATACATCAGTTTGAATTGTCTCATGTTTGGACATTGCTTTAGCACCTTTCTTTTCCAAGAATTGTTTTTAATTTTTTTTCTTTTTTCATCTTCCTTCTATTTTCTATTTACATTCTATATATTTTCTTTGTGCTGCAGGACAGGAAACTCTGTACATCAGTTGTACTACTCAGTGTTAGGGTTAGTTTAATGACTACTGACTACTTTTTACCTGTATAAATAAATAAATATTTCCTGCATGCTGGGTTCATTCTGGTTTCCTTCCCATCCATCTTCATTCAGGCTGTGGCGCTGTAATCTCTCAGAGAGATCCTGTGAAGCTCTGGCCTCAGTTCTCAGCTCTACCTCCTCCAGTCTGAGAGAGCTGAACCTGAGTAAGAACATCCTGCAGGATTCAGGAGTGGAGCTGCTCTCTGCTGGACTGAAGAGTCCACACTGTAAACTGGAGAAACTCTGGTCAGTATTATATTGAGACACATTTTACTCAAAGAAATGTAACAAAATGTAGAATTGTAAAAAGAAAATAAATTTATATTTTTATGTATGAAATGAAGTGATTTTAAAACCCAAAGCTTATAGGTGTATCAACTACATTACAAGGTCACTCTGTCATTTCCATATTGTAAACTGTTGTCAGAGAGCTGATTACCAGAGCTGAGGCTTTGTGTAGCATCACCCTTGTGCGTTTATGTTTACCCTTAATATTGATTTCAATGGACAGTGGTGGAAATGAATTAAATTAAAATACTTGTCATTGACTGATTTTAAACATATTTGAGAATTGTTGGCCCACAGGATATGTGCAACATTTCATCTAAACTGGATCAGAACTGTAGGAGCTATGGCTGGTACAGACAGACACACAGACACACAGACAGAACCACAGACAGGAGTGAAAACAATGCTTCCTCTCACTGTGTGCACTGGTGTAATGAATTCATAATTCACACAACCTCATCTTGTTCTATGGTTGTTAATAAATCCTTCTTAATATTCATCTACTTTCTCATCCTTTTCTTTTCCAAGACAATATTAAAAAAAAAATCATCTTCGTTCTATTTTCATTCTATATATTTTCTTTCTGCTGCAGGACAGGAAACTCTGTAAATCAGTTGCTCTACTTAGTGTTAGGGTTAGTTTAATGACTACTGACTACTTTTTACCTGTATAAATAAATAAATACTTCCTGCATGCTGGGTTCATTCTGGTTTCATTCCCATCCATCTTCATTCAGGCTGGAGGACTGTAAACTCTCAAGGAGATCCTGTAAAGCTCTGGCCTCAGTTCTCAGATCTACCTCCTCCAGTCTGAGAGAGCTGGACCTGAGTCACAACGACCTGCAGGATTCAGGAGTGGAGCTGCTCTCTGTTGGACTGAAGAGTCCACACTGTACACTGGAGACTCTCTGGTCAGTATTATATTGAGACACATTTTACTCAAAGAAATGTAACAAAATGTAGAATTGTAAAAAGAAAAAGAAAATAAATGTATATTTATATATATGAAATGAAGTGATTTTAAAACCCAAAGCTTATACTGTAGGTGTATCAACTACATTACAAGGTCACTCTGTCATTTCCATATTGTAAACTGTTTCCAGAGAGCTGATTACAGTACCTAACAGAAATATGTAAGTTAAAATGTGAGGCCGAACTTGGGATGGGCAATAGCCCTACAGGTTGTGAATTATTAAATAGTGACATTACGTTAGACGAGGTACAGAGTGTAGTGGACAGAGCGAAACTGAAGAAAGCTATGGGTATTGAGGAGTTGTCGAACGAGGTCCTTAAAACTCCCTATCTGCTGAATGTATTACACTGTTTATATCAAACTTGTTTTAACACAGGCACCATCCCCTCGATATGGAACAAGTCCATTATTAAGCCCATCCCCAAATCTGCAAAAGCTGACCCTAGAGTCCCACTAAATTACAGAGGTATTAGTTTGATCAGCACAGTTTATAAATTATACTCAAGTGTTCTTAATAATAGATTAAATAAATACTTAGAATATAATGAAATGTTGGTGGATGAGCAGAATGGGTTTAGGGCTAAGAGAGCTTGTATTGATCAAGTTTTTGTTTTATCATCGGTGGTGAGAGCCAGATTGGACGAGGGCAAGAATACATTTGTTTGTTTTGTTGACTTTAAAAAAGCCTTTGACTGGATTAATAGAGAGCTTTTGGACTATAAATTAATCTGTTCTGGTATTGATGGACTATTTTATAAGGCTATCAAAAGCCTGTATAAGGCCCCATCTGCCTGTCTGCAGCTGAATGATGTTAGGACCGGCTGGTTCCCCACCCCATTCGGTGTAAAACAGGGAGATGTGCTTTCTCCTACTTTATTCGCCCTTTATGTTAACGACCTGGCGCAAGAAATCAAGCAAGCCAATCTTGGTATTCCAATAGATAATATAATCCTAAGTATTTTATTGTACGCTGATGATATTGTTTTGTTTGCAGAAAATGAAGCAAATTTACAAAACATGTTGAATATTATGAGTTCTTGGTGCATGAAATGGAGACTTGCGATTAACAGTGAAAAAACACAGATTATGCACTTTAGGAAAAAACACGAACAGCAGAGTAGTCATAAGTTTCAATTTGGACCAACGCCCCTGATTTACACACATTCTTATAAATATCTTGGTTTCACCTTTAATGAGTACATGTGCTTCATAGAAGGAAGGAAAATAATGTCTGAGTCAGCAGGAAGGGCGCTAGGGGGCGTGTTGAGTAAAATGAAAGTGTGCACTGACCTTGGGTTTTCAACATTTACACAATTATTTGATTCAATGGTGGGTTCTGTTTTGTTTTATGCTGCTGGAGTATGGGGTTTTGATGATGCACCTGAATGTAATGCGATCCAGAACCGGGCCATAAGATACTTTTTAGGAGTCCATAAATACACACCAAAAGGGGCTATAGAAGGGGACATGGGGTGGGATTCTTGCTTGGTCAAGCAAAAAGGTGAAATGGTGAGGTTATGGAACCGCCTGGTCCAGCTGCCAAATGGCAGGGTGACTAAAAAGATTTTTAATTGGGACAGAGCACACGGTCATCCCTGGTCAAGAGAGATGTCTATGATTTTTTCTTCTACTGACTTGAGTATGATTTTTATGAACAATTTGCAGTGTAAGGTTCACATAATTAAAACAAAATTATCAACAATCCATCAGGATAAGTGGAAGGTGGAGATTTTGAAAAAACCTAAACTTAGAAAATATATTGCAATTAAAAATGAGTATTTTACTGAACCTTATGTAATGTTAAACTTAAAGAGAAGACGGAGGTCTCTGTGTGCCCAGTTGAGGTCTGGCACCCTGCCATTGGCTGTGGAAGTGGGTAGATTCCAGGGTAAACCTGAGGAGGAGCGGTTGTGTGTTCTGTGTGATCTGGGAGTGGTGGAGGATGAATATCATTTTGTTTTTTATTGCCCTTTGTACACCACTTTGAGGAGGGCTTTATTTGAAAAAATTCAAATTGGAAACCCAGATTTGTTTTGGCAGTCTGAGAGCTGTATGTTGAGTTTTTTTTTTGTGGAGGACATCTTCGGTTTTGCAGGATTTTTGGAGAAGGCATGGCACCTGAGACAAAACACACTGTATCCTATAATTGTATTTGAATTCACCTTGTTTTTCTGTTTATTTACATTGAGTACAGCTTGTGTTATATTACGTTTTATTGTATTTTCTTGTATTTTTTTTTATGGCCATCTTGGTCTATGTCATTTGTTAAGTAATTGGTAAAGTATATTATTATATACTTATTGTTATGTGTCTTGTAAGCCCATATGGGCTGGGCATACATCTGTATGTAAGACACGAAAATAAAAAATATCAAATAAAAAAAAAAAAAAACAGAGCTGAGGCTTTGTGTAGCATCACCCTTGTGCGTTTATGTTTACCCTTAATATTGATTTCAATGGACAATGGTGGAAATTAATTTAATTAAAGTACTTGTCGTTGACTGATTTTAAATATATTTGAGAATTGTTGGCCTACAGGATATGTGCGACATTTCATCCAAACTGGATCAGAACTGTAGGAGCTATGGCTGGTACAGACAGATACACAGACAGAACCACAGACAGGAGTGAAAACAATGCTTCCTCTCACTGTGTGCACTGCTGTAATTAATTCATAATTCACACAACCTCATCTTGTTCTATGGTTGTTAATAAATCCTTCTTAATATTCATGTACTTTCTCATCCTTTCTTTTCCAAGACAATATATAAAAAAAAAATCATCTTCGTTCTATTTTCATTCTATACATTTTCTTTCTGCTGCAGGACATGAAACTCTGTAAATCAGTTGCTCTACTGAGTGTTAGGGTTAGTTTAATGACTACTGACTACTTTTTACCTGTATAAATAATGAAATATTTCCTGCATGCTTGGTTCATTCTGGTTTCCTTCCCATCCATCTTCATTCAGGCTGGAGGGCTGTGACCTCTCAGAGAGATCCTGTAAAGCTCTGGCCTCAGTTCTCAGATCTACCTCCTCCAGTCTGAGAGAGCTGCACCTGAGTGACAACAAGCTGCAGGATTCAGGAGTGAAGCTGCTCTCTGCTGGACTGAAGAGTCCACACTGTACACTGGAGACTCTCAGGTCAGTATTATATTGAGACACATTTTACTCAAAGAAATGTAACAAAATGTAGAATTGTAAAAAGAAAAAGAAAATAAATGTCTATTTATATATATGAAATGAAGTGATTTTAAAACCCAAAGCTTATAGGTGTATCAACTACATTACAAGGTCACTCTGTCATTTCCATATTGTAAACTGTTGCCAGAGAGCTGATTACCAGAGCTGAGGCTTTGTGTAGCATCACCCTTGTGCGTTTATGTTTACCCTTAATTTTGATTTCAATTGACAATGGTGGAAATTAATTAAATTAAAATACTTGTCGTTGACTGATTTTAAATATATTTGAGAATTGCTGGCCTACAGGATATGTGCAACATTTCATCCAAACTGGATCAGAACTGTAGGAGCTATGGCTGGTACAGACAGACACACAGACAGAACCACAGACAGGAGTGAAAACAATGCTTCCTCTCACTGTGTGCACTGGTGTAATTAATTCATAATTCACACAACCTCATCTTGTTCTATGGTTGTTGATAAATCCTTCTTAATATTCATGTACTTTCTCATCCTTTGATTTGATTTTTTTTAATTTGCAATCTTTATTTCGAACATGTAAATGAATACAAACACAATAAATAACTAAACAAAATCAAAACATAACTCAAACAAAATAATAACTAAACAAAAGCAAAACATAACTCAATTTACATGTTCGAAAAGGAGTAGGAAGAAGTATACACTTATTTAATCCTACCCCGGCCTTTTCCACTACTCAAATGAGTGTACTAATTTAAAACATTAAAAAAATATATATGTATATATATATATATATATATATATATATATATATATATATATATATATATATATATATATATATATATATATACAGTATATGCAAAAAAAAGAAAAAAATATATATATGTAAAACATGAAATAAATAAAATAAAAATGTAAACACCCATGAATATCAAGTCCCTTCCTCATCCCTGTACCTCGTGACCATCATTTCCTTATACATCAGTTTGAATTGTCTCATGTTTGGACATTGCTTTAGCACCTTTCTTTTCCAAGAATTGTTTTTAATTTTTTTTTCTTTTTTCATCTTCATTCTATTTTCTATTTACATTCTATATATTTTCTTTGTGCTGCAGGACAGGAAACTCTGTACATCAGTTGTACTACTCAGTGTTAGGGTTAGTTTAATGACTACTGACTACTTTTTACCTGTATAAATAAATAAATATTTCCTGCATGCTGGGTTCATTCTGGTTTCCTTCCCATCCATCTTCATTCAGGCTGTGGCACTGTTACCTCTCAGAGAGATCCTGTGAAGCTCTGGCCTCAGTTCTCAGCTCTACCTCCTCCAGTCTGAGAGAGCTGAACCTGAGTAAGAACATCCTGCAGGATTCAGGAGTGAAGCTGCTCTCTGTTGGACTGAAGAGTCCACACTGTAAACTGGGGAAACTCTGGTCAGTATTATATTGAGACACATTTTACCCAAAGAAATGTAACAAAATGTAGAATTGTAAAAAGAAAATAAATGTATATTTTTATGTATGAAATGAAGTGATTTTAAAACCCAAAGCTTATAGGTGTATCAACTACATTACAAGGTCACTCTGTCATTTCCATATTGTAAACTGTTGCCAGAGAGCTGATTACCAGAGCTGAGGCTTTGTGTAGCATCACCCTTGTGCGTTTATGTTTACCCTTAATATTGATTTCAATGGACAGTGGTGGAAATTAATTAAATTAAAATACTTGTCATTGACTGATTTTAAACATATTTGAGAATTGTTGGCCCACAGGATATGTGCGACATTTCATCCAAACTGGATCAGAACTGTAGGAGCTATGGCTGGTACAGACAGACACACAGACAGAACCACAGACAGGAGTGAAAACAATGCTTCCTCTCACTGTGTGCACTGGTGTAATTCATTCATAATTCACACAACCTCATCTTGTTCTATGGTTGTTAATAAATCCTTCTTAATATTCATGTACTTTCTCATCCTTTTGATTTGATTTTTTTTATTTGAAATCTTTATTTCGAACATGTAAATGAATACAAACAAAATAATAACTAAACAAAAGCAAAACATAACTCAATTTACATGTTCGAAAAGGAGTAGGAAGAAGTATACACTTATTTAATCCTACCCCTTTTCCACTACTCAAATGAGTGTACTAATTTAAAACATAAAAAAAAACTATATATATATATATATGCAAAAAAAATTAAAATAAAAACTATATATGTAAAACATGAAAGAAAAAAAACAAATTTAAACACCCGTGAATATCAAGTCCCTTCCTCATCCCTGTACCTCGTGAACATCATTTCCTTATACATCAGTTTGAATTGTCTCATGTTTGGACATTGCTTTAGCACCTTTCTTTTCCAAGAATTGTTTTTTATTTTAATTTTCTTTTCATCTTCGTTCTATTTTCTAATTACATTCTATATATTTTCTTTGTGCTGCCGGACAGGAAACTCTGTACATCAGTTGTACTACTCAGTGTTAGGGTTAGTTTAATGACTACTGACTACTTTTTACCTGTATAAATAAATAAATGTTTCCTGCATGCTGGGTTCATTCTGGTTTCCTTCCCATCCATCTTCATTCAGGCTGAACACCTGTAAACTCTCAGAGAGATCCTGTAAAGCTCTGGCCTCAGTTCTCAGATCTACCTCCTCCAGTCTGAGAGAGCTGCACCTGAGTGACAACAAGCTGCAGGATTCAGGAGTGAAGCTGCTCTCTGCTGGACTGAAGAGTCCACACTGTACACTGGAGACTCTCGGGTCAGTATTATATTGAGACACATTTTACTCAAAGAAATGTAACAAAATGTAGAATTGTAAAAAGAAAAAGAAAATAAATGTCTATTTATATATATGAAATGAAGTGATTTTAAAACCCAAAGCTTATAGGTGTATCAACTACATTACAAGGTCACTCTGTCATTTCCATATTGTAAACTGTTGCCAGAGAGCTGATTACCAGAGCTGAGGCTTTGTGTAGCATCACCCTTGTGCGTTTATGTTTACCCTTAATTTTGATTTCAATTGACAATGGTGGAAATTAATTAAATTAAAATACTTGTCGTTGACTGATTTTAAATATATTTGAGAATTGCTGGCCTACAGGATATGTGCGACATTTTATCCAAACTGGATCAGAACTGTAGGAGCTATGGCTGGTACAGACAGACACACAGACAGAACCACAGACAGGAGTGAAAACAATGCTTCCTCTCACTGTCTGCACTGGTGTAATTAATTCATAATTCACACAACCTCTTCTTGTTCTATGGTTGTTAATAAATCCTTCTTAATATTCATGTACTTAATATTCATGCCACATTTTACTAAATAAAAAAGTAACAAAATGGCTCAATTGTAATATATTTATTATATGTATAGTATTAATAATGCTGAACTCTCTGCAGGCTGTACCGATGTGGTGTTACTAGGGAAGGCTGTGCTGCTCTACCCCCAGCTCTCGGTTCCAACCCCTCCCACCTGAGAGAGCTGGACCTGCGCTTCAATAACCCAGGAGATTCAAGAGTGAAGCTGCTCTCTGTTGGACTGGACAAACTCATGTATGTAAACTGTTGTTATCTCTTGTCTGACCTAGGTACTGTTGTACTGGAGTTCTGGACCAAAACATTGAACAGTGTGGTTTCTAACTTTAAAACCATCAGTGGAGCGTGAATAAAAAGTAATTTCCACAGAGCGGAGACTGTTCTGGTCAAATCAAGTGCAAAACAACGTTGTCATAATAAATAGTTTATTCTGAATCTAACCTTTTATTGAGTCATGTCAGCAGGCCAGCTAACAAACTACAGTTGGAACGGTTTTCGTAAATGAATAAGTTAGGGTTCGCTTTTGTGGCATGTAGGAGTACCTCAATTCTCAATTAACAGAACCCAACAAAACTACAAACACTACACCTACACCAATTATTCAATAAAAGAAGAAGGTAAGACTGTTATTATGTTACATGAATATAGATGTACATGGGGGGAAATGGTTAGGTTAAGGTTAGGGTTTAAGTTAAGCCTCGGGTTAGGTAATGTTTGATTATCACTGATACACATATAGACATTTAGAGCTATCAGAGCCATAGGTCTTTCTCATATAGTCTACTCCACCTTTCCCCCGTTCTAAGATACATTATAGAACAATTACAGTTTTTAATTATTTTACAGAACAGTTGTGAATTACTTTACAGAACAACAGCAATAAGTACGTCTACTTAAAGTTTTATTCGTTTTAGGCACAGTGAATAATAAGAAAGCCCACAGCAGTACTTTGCTCTTAATACTTTTGTTATGGTTTGACTGTGAGACTTTAGCGCAGAGAGAAAGCACAACTGGACAGGTTTCAAGGGTGTTTAATATCAAAAAGGGAGAGTAGTTAGACAAGCGTGAGGGTTCTCAGACGGTGCGTGGGATGACAGAGTAATAGACTGAGGTTTGAGAATAGCCTGCTGTAATGCATTACTCATAGACTGAGGTTTGAAAACAGCATACTGTAATGCATTACTCATAGACTGAGGATTGAAAACAGCCTACTGTAATTCATTACTCATCGGCTGATGTTTGAGAATAGCCTACTGTAATTCATTACTCATCGGCTGATGTTTGAGAATAGCCTGCTCATAGACTGGGAAGTTTAGTTTTTATAAATGGCAAAATGTCTGTTACCATTTTTACATCAATGTAGTTAAGTAAGAGTAACATATATACTTTAAAATGTTGTGAAGTAAAATATATCATTTATATTTAAAATGTAGCAAAGCAATTTTTTTTTATAAAAGTACTTGGTATTTGTTACTTAACCTGTTACGCCCCATATTACCAGGTAAATAGTGTGTCCCTTACTATGCTTGAGTAAATTGTAATGAACCAAAGGAGAATATAATTTTTTTAAATAATTTAAAAAAGATCTTTGACAGTGAATAACACCATGCTAACATTGACCAGACGTGACAAATCCACTGAGCTCATTCAGCACCTTCTTGAGATCACGTGTACAAAAGATCTAAGCAAATTAATAAAGTGCAGATGATTTACAAGGGGTTTTGTAGATACAGTACAGCATTTTGCCATCCAGACACATGCAATTTGAATATAGAATATCAGGCCTATAATTGACCTTATTATGGCCAAGTCATCCATCTATGGATCGGGCCAAATCTCCACTTTCCAATGGCAGAGTTCAATCTGGATTTAGTACCAAAGACCGTGAATGAAATCTACTGTAAGTAACGTTTTTTTATTGATTCATCTCAATCTCTCTTATTTTTTCAGTATTCTGTATGAACAAACCAGACTAAGAAAAAAAGTATTTGCAATTTATTCTACTTTATACGTATAGCACATGCATGAGTCTGGTCTCCTTTGAAAGGTAACATTCTTACACAATAAAGAAAAATCATGATGCGATTAAATGCATAAATTTTTTTTACTTTAAATTCTTACTGTAGTTAATTAATCACAATTAATGCGATAAAATCCCAGCCCTACTAATAACACTTCAAATCATTGGTAAACAAACGTAGTGCTGAAAATATACACTTTGACTGCTGTTTTGATAGAGTTAGGGTCTTTACTCTAGGCTACAATTGAAAAAGAAACGCAACATTAATTAATACGGACTGTATTGATCTATTTATGAGTGATATTAATTTTGTACCGGTACCGGAACACTCTGGCTTAACACTTTGGATGCCAGCCATTTTAGCCATCCTTGTACTCAGTGTGCCATGCACCGCTGTAAAGGATAGGGATTTTCACTGTGCGTCGCAGTGTTTGCAGGGCTATATCAATATTCTATATTATAGCTATGGAGACAATACTATGGCTTATTTGACAGTAACTATCACTCGTTCAACATGTGAAAAATAATACGTTTTTCATGTATACGTTCGCGTGTTATACCGTGGTGAATATTGTATAGTTTCAGAGTGATCCTGGCTAATTTCTGGTAATTGCGTTATGGAGCGATATGTGAATTATGCTAAAAACGTTCACGTTGCTCGCCTGTACACGCTACTATTTCCAAATCAAAGGTATATAATAGGTATTATGTCTCATCATGAATTCATGAAGGGGGGGGGGGGGGTCGTTTTTTGATGCTTTGATCGCCAGTAACGGCATTCGTTTTGAACACCACACACGCTGATTAAAAATAATATTCCAATTGTCTGATTGCGATTTCCAGTATTGATGTCCATCTGGTCCCGGACATAATTTGGCACAACTTATGGATAGAATGTGCTAGATGCGTTTCGAAGTGGTCGGATGAAGCGATTCACTTGGCTTGGTCTACATTCTCCGCCCGGACTATATACAATGTAACACACAGTGTGAAATAAGGTTTCAAAGGGTGGGCGATACTGCTACCTAGCAGGATGCAGAGGTGGGACCAAGTCATTGTTTTGCAAGTCTCAAGTCAGTCGCAAGTCTGGGTACTCAAGTCCCGAGTCAAGTCCCAAGTCAAGACAGGCAAGTCCCAAGTCGAGTCCCAAGTCAAGACTGACAAGTCCCAAGTCGAGTCCCAAGTCCTAACCTTTAAGTTTCGAGTCCTAAACAAGTCATAATACGCGTTTCACCAAAAAGTTTCATTATCAACTTGTTGGCAAAACATAATACAATTTCTATAAATGTAATAATATTCAGAATCAGTCTTACAGCTAGATACAATTGGGCAAGAGCTGCTTGAAAACCAGTTCAGGAGTATATTGAGAAAAAAAAGAATAAGGATCACCATATCCATTTTAAAGGTAGGATAACAATAACCAACATATTGTCTTCCCACTTGGACCAATCATTTATTTAACGTCTGCCTGCCTTGTATATACAGTCTAATGAGTCTATGGCACATGATCCATAATAGCAGACCTTGGTTCAACTAACTATAGTCTACCTTAACCCTTTATCAATTTTGGGGTATAACAAATCTGTACTGAAATGACAAGGCATCTCTGCATTTCATATATTAGGTAGTTTATTAGGTATTAGAATTAGGTAGGGCCTAATTCGTGTGCGAGTAAAATAACAAACTCAGCAAGGCCAACGGCTTCTCTGTTACAGTGGGTGACAATATTGTCACAAGGAAAGATGAAATTACCTACCTGGGTTCCATCCTGTGACAAAATGGCAACCAATAAGTCAACCAACGAACTCGATTCTTATACCGGATCTCCTCACTGGTAAACAAGAATACCTTGAAGACTAGCAGGAGCACTCATTCAAGGGTACTACGACTATGCTTGTACCTCATGGTACCAAAGCACCTCAAAGGCACTAAAAACAAGATTACAAACATCACAAAACAAACTGGTCAGACTACTGCTTGACCTTACCCCTGCCCATTTTGACAACCTAGGATGGCTTAGAGTACAGAGTACATCAACTTGCAATGGGCCTGGTCTACAAGATACACTACCACCATTTATACAACGGCATGCAAATTTCTCGATTCTGATTGGCCATTTACACGTCTTTATTGGCAACAATCCACGGTCCTGGGCTCAGGACCCGCCCACAACCGAATCACATATCACTCCCCGGCTCACTCCGGGAGAAAACAAGATCGCGGACAACAAATGGATATGTTGATAGCACCATAACGACTAAATATGAAGCGATTCTGTCAAGGGGAATGTGTTAGTCCTTTAAACAATGTTGGATGATGTAATTGATGGGTCTTGAGTCAATCTAGAACAAAAGAAAAATCGCGGATTGATTGATTGATTAATTGATTGATTTAAATTTCTACTTCCTTCCCACTGACTGCAGCGTTCACTCTCACACTGTCCGACGCTGGCGTACCCACAAACACACACACACACATACACACACACACACACACACACACACACACACACACATACACACACACACACACACACACACACACACACACACACTGTGACACACACACACACACACACACACACGCACACACACACACACACACACACACACACTCCTGTCTGCAACAGCGGGGGAGTCAGACTGAGAGAGAAGCAGCGCTGTTTTAAGTGAGCATGGTCTATTGAATTGATTGATTGGTTGATTGCTAATTTTATTACTGTACCCCTGGTTTCCAACTGGTTAAGTTTAGGCTAAAAGAAATAAATAAAAAAATAGGGCGAAGAAAACGTTTTTTTCCTATAGGGCAAAGAAAACGTTTTAATTTGTTTTACCTACTTTATATAGAAGCATCTAAGAATGAAGTTCTATGGAAAGTAGGTCTGCATTCCCTTAACAATTGTGTGTATTGAGCCGTACTGTATTGTACCCATTCTGCATCTGGTAATAACATTTTCAATCAATCATTCCAATAATACACAGTTGGATGTGTTAGTTGGTTGGATGCACTTCAAGCTGCTTCCACATGAGGCAACTTCTCTCAATCATTCCAATAATACACAGTTGGATGTGTTAGTTTGGTTGGATGCACTTCAAGCTGCTTCCACATGGAGGCAACTTGTCTTTTTTGTAGTTGTGGGAACTACTTTTTCTGGCGGATGGTTTTTTCAATAAATCTTCGATTAATGTGTGTTTATTGTATAGAAATAAGGTTGGATGAATCTGGCAGTTGTATAAAAGCTTTACACCACTTGTAGTCGTGATTTGTGACCAATAAACCATGCCTAGGGGGGTCTAACGACCCTCGGCTGCGCCTCGGGCCTAACGACCACCCCTAGGCATGGTTTATTGGTCACAAACCACTCCTGCGCGTGATGTAATGCTTAAGTACATGTCGAAATACTTCCCAAAGGTCAGTGAATTCCAGGACCACAACACCAGAGGGAGTTCCACAAATCATGTTCAACCCAGATTCATCTCAAACAAGGGACTAAACACGTTTAGCAATTATGCCACAACAATGTGGAACGCCCACAGCTGTAAAATAATGTAAATCCCTACCCTCCTTCAAAACCGCTCTCAAATAGCACCTACGGGTGGCTCCAATAAAAAACTGGACCCTGTAAATGTCCAACCCCCCCCCCCCACCCAACCCCCTCCAATGTAGTTTCTTCCCCTTCGAATGTAGTATATATTTCTGTTTCTTATGATCTATGTCTCTTATACAGTACTGTATACTTGTATGTCATAAATGTCTTGATAAAACAGTACTGTATAGCTGTATGTCATAAGTGTCAAGATGAATTGAAAATGGGGGACCCTGATGTAAACAAGATGAAAGTCTTTCTCTGGCCTGCATCCCCTTAACAATTGTGTGTATTGAGCTGTACTGTATTGTACCCATTCTGCAATCTTACAATTTTTAATCAATACATTTTTTTAAGGAGCAGCATTAATGTTAGGCTTTCATCAAGCGAGACATTGCTGACTGTTTATAAACCACGTTACATACCGTTATTTATGCAGCTTCAAATGTAGTTGGAAGTTGTTGCGTCTCCATCTGTGATTTTCTGCAATTCGTTTTTTGTTGACCACCACATAAGAAAACGAAGCAATATTTGGTATAATTTCCCACTAGATACGTTGTTCTTAACGTTGAATGAATGAATGAATGAAAACTTTATTAACAGATTGCAGAATGGGTACAGTACAGTACAGCTCAATACATACAATTGTTAAGGGGATGCAGACCAGAGAAAAACTTTCGTCTTGTTTACATCAGGGTCCCCCATTTTCAATTCATCGTAACTTACTTCTTCTCTGGCGCAAATTTATTGGATGCTGTCGGATTGTTTCAAACAAAGTGGGCAGCAGATATGATCTTTGAGCCAAGACACAAATTACATTTAACTAAAACGATCCTTTCTTTGGCTCGACAAAAGAGAAATTGACTTGTGACAATATCCATCTGTAAAAACGCGACTAGTGGGGGCTGCCATGACGGTTAAATAGTAAACACCCCACAGCACAGCGTGTCTCCGCGAGTAGGGTCCAGCTGCAGCGCCGGAGAATTCTCTCAAGGGGCAATCCTGTGGCAGCCACAAACCTACTACTTTCTATATAGCAGCTGGGAGGTGCGCTGTTTTAAGTGAGCGACGAGCGTGTGTTATTGGATTGATTGATTGATTGAACATCCAAGCTGCTTCTATAGAAAGAAGGTTCGTGGCTGCCACAGGATTGCCCAGTGAGAGGATTCTCCGGCACTGCAGCTGGACCCTATTGGTCTCAGACCGGAGAGGAGAACTGCGCTGCAGCTCGCTACCAATCTACATAAAAATAACGCAGTAACTAACGAACCATTCAGTATTTAATATAACTTATCTTTGGGCATGGGGGAAGCCAAGGTATCAAGTCTTCTCAAGTCAAAGGGCTCAAGTCCAAGTGAAGTCACAAGTCATTGGTATTAAAGTCAAAGTCGAAGTCAAAGTATTTTTTGATTTGGTCAAGTCAAGTCCAAAGTCATCAAATTCGTGACTCGAGTCTGACTCGAGTCCAAGTCATGTGACTCGAGTCCACACCTCTGGCAGGATGTGGCCGGTATTGCACTTTGGGGATCTCAGAATGATTTCCTATGGTAACACAGAGGTCCGTGAACCTGTAATGAATAAGAAAATCGAATAAAAGAAAAGACTATGAAAACCCGAGAAATCTCGGGTCTGGCACTCAACCGCTGGTGAGTTAACCAGAGAAATCTGGAGTCTGGCCACCAATGTGTTAAGCGGAAGCGGTTAAGTACAGTACTTGAGTAATAGTTCTTACCTATCAAGGGTGAAAAGTAACTAAGAACATTTACTCAATTATAGACAGACAAATTCTACGAAACTGAAATATCCCTTTAAATAATATTTATATAGTGTATATTACTGTATATAGTATTGATATAACATGAAACTAATATATCATTAAAATAACATCAATAAAATTATATATCAATAGAATAACAGATCAATAACATAATAGATCAATCACTAACTAAGTTTCATCTACATGTTTTCGAATGAAAAACGTATGATGGAAACAGTAAATCTCCATACAATTTCATGAATATCGGCAAAAGGTTTTTGCACTCAACCTTACCGGATTTTCTCTTTATCAGTAAAAAGGTTATCCACCATGTGTTTCTGCTTTAAATATTAGAATTAGAACCAACAACTAGAGAAGGAGATGGCGAACAAAGGCTATTATACAAAATCTACCGTTATACATCTCCCGTTATACATCTCCATTATGCATCTCCGTTATATATCTCCTGTTATACATCTCTGTTATACATATCATGTTATATATCTCACGTTATACATCTCCATTATATATCTCCCGTTATACATCTCCATTATGCATCTCTGTTATATATCTCCTGTTATAGATATCACATTATATATCTCACGTTATATATCTCTCGTTATACATCTCCATTATGCATCTAAGATTAAGATTTGTTTATTAAGGACAATGCAAATGAATGAACATCATTTACATGTGTATGCATAACATCACAGCATGATAAGGACGTAAATATGCCGGGAATAGCACAGGGCTAATTTCCACCCGTAGTCCTAACATAAAACAAACACAAAACGGACCATACAACGTTCATTCATAAAAACTGAGATCACTGACATGACTACACTAACATGACATTCAGTCAGTACAACATCACTAACATCCCTAATGAGTGCATATTTGGCTGTCTAACAGCCATTTCCTGAGTTGGCCCCTAAAGGTGGACAGGGTGGTACATTCCCTTAAGGGGACCGGAAGGCTGTTCCATGTTCGACTTCCCTTTATCGATAGAACATTTTTGCTGAAGGCGGTCTTTCTAAAATGGACCTCACAATCCCGTCTGGTGTTTGACCTAGTGGCTAATCCAATGTTCCTTTTCTCGTGGATAAACTCCTTGAGAGGGGGAGGGGCTAATCTGTGCAGGCATTTATATACAAAGCAGGAACTTTTATAACGTCTGAGGTTTTCAAAATAAAAAATTTGATGCTTATCCAGGATTTTACAGTGGTGGTACGAGTACTGTTTCCTGTCATATACCTTCAATACTCTGTTGTAAAGTTGTTCTATGGGTTTCATGGCTGTGGCCCCAGTAAATGACCAGTTTAGAAGGCAATATTCAATGTGGGAGAAGACCATACAGTGTAGGTATGTCTTTGCGGCTTCAAGTGTTAGGGAGGGCCGTATTTGTTTGAAGTTGGAAATGTTGAAGTTGATGGTGTTCCTCACTTTCTTTATGTGTTTCTTAAAGGTCAGGTTTGAGTCCAAGATGACCCCAAGGAATTTGAAGTGGGAAACAAGTTATAGTTCTTCCTTTTTTCCCTCCTTCCTCAGGAACACATTGGACCGCTTGATGGTTTCTGGACGCTTGCTAAAGACCATGCACACAGTCTTTTTCGCATTAAGTAGGAGACAGGTGCTGTTTAGCCAGCATTGTACCTTGTCTAGTGCACATGTGAGCCTAGATGTAATCAACTCTATGTCCTTGCCCTGTGTGTAGATGACTGCGTCATCGGCATACATCTGTACATTGAGTTCGGGACACACATTTGGCAGGTCATTGATATACAGGGAGAATAGCAGGGGCCCAAGGATTGATCCCTGAGGAACACCTACAGGGTTGTCTAGATATGGGGACTTGGCGCCATTGACCGTGACACATTGTTTTCGGTTTGATAAGTAGGATCTAAACCATTCTATTGTAGCAGCTGAGAAATTGAAGTGAGTTAGTTTGGTTAGGAGGATATTATGGTTGACACAGTCGAAAGCCTTGCTAAGGTCTAAGAAGACAGCACCAACATACTTGTTGCTATCTAGTGCACTCTTGACCTTTTCAACAAACAGACAGTTGGCTGACTCTGTTGAGTGAAGGGCACGGAATCCAAACTGCATTGGGTTAAGTGGGGTGGGGCCCAAGTCAAGATGTTTAGTCATGAGATTCGACACCCACTTCTCTGCAACTTTGGATATGACAGGAAGTATACTGATGGGCCTATAATTGGTCACCAGTGCCTTGTTGCCAGATTTAAAGATAGAGGTCACCGTGGCCATCTTCCAGGATGATGGAACTTCCCTGGAGGTAATTGATTGATTCACTAGTAGAGTGATGGGTTTAATGAGTGCATCAGAGTATGTTTTGAGGAAATCAGTGTCGAGCCCGTAGGCGTCCTTGGCTTTGGAGCCTTTCAGAGCCAGAATGATCTTTTTCACTTCAGGCTCTGTTATTTCCTCCAGTTCAAAGAGGGGCTGGGTGTTGGTTACTGGGTTTGGTAGGATACTGGAGGGGGCAAAGTGTTTGGTGCTGTCTAGAACACTATTTAAGAAGTGTTCGTTGAGGGTGCAGGCCAGTACTGTGGGGTCTTTAACTAGTATGTCATTCACATTCAGTTCTAGGGGGTCTTTTTCCCGATTGTGGTGTTTGCCTAGGAGTTTATTCAAGGTTTGCCAGATTTTTTTGCTGTTCCCTTTTCCTGCTTCAATTATACTAATAAAGAAGTTTGCTTTGGCCTTTCTGAGGGTCTGTGTGACCTTGTTCCTAGCATGCGTGAATCTCTGTCTGTCGATAGACAGTCCAGACTTTAAGCTCTGTTTGAGGAGTGAGTCCCTGTCTTTCAATTGCTGTCTGCAGCTGTGATCTAGCCATGGGAGGTGGGTTTGTTTTTTGACTTTTTGGCTCCCCTTCCTAGAGAAGGAGGCCATCGTCTCCTTGATTTTTGCTGTGAAGAGGGTGCAGTTTTTCTCTGTGGTATTGGAGGATAGTATCTCTTGCTAGTCAAGCTTTTTCACTGCATCCTCAAAGCTCTGTTGCAGGTTTTTTGGGATGTAGTTTGATGAGGTGGCAGATTTTTTGGATGTTTTTAGAAAGCGAGTTTTGTTGAGTTTCCTGGTGAAACAGATGAAATTGTGGTCAGATATACCGGTCAACATGTTGTTGGTCTTAGTGATTCTATCCGGTTGGTTGGTGAAAACTAGGTCTATTTTGGTCTGGGAGGTTTTGGTAATCCTAGTTGGCTGTTTGATTATTTGTTCAAAGCTGTGGGCATCCATGGATTGTTTTAAGTTCTTTCTAGCCTGTTTACTGTCCCAATTGACATTGAAGTCACCTATGATTAGGACATGTTTTAACTGGTCGTATAACTCAACTTTTGCATCTGGTTTTCTGTAGAGACATATCAGGGTAAATTACATTTGTTCAGCGAGAGTGATTTCCACACCAACATATTCTACACCAACACATTCAAAGTCAGTGGACCATTCCAGTTTTTTACAGGCAATTGTGTCTCTGATGTACAGTAGGACTCCCCCACCTCCTTTCCCAGTATTCCTGTCATTCCTAAATACATTGTAGCCTGGCATGGATACTAGGGCTTCAGGGGACGACTTCTTTAGCCATGTCTCACTCAGACCTAAGCAATGTAAGTTAAAATCAAGTAGGAGGTGCTCTAGTTGTTCGCGTTTATTACCAACACTACGAATGTTGAGGTGACCACAAAAGAAACCCTTTGGTTTGCATAGGGGGTCCCATACAGTTCTGGCCTGGTTTAGGGTACCACATAGTTTAGTCTTGCGGTGCTTTCTCAGTACATGGTTTCTACCTCTAGGTGCTACCTCTAGGTGCTATCTCCGTTATACATCTCCTGTTATAGATATCATGTTATATATGTCACGTTATACATCTCCGTTATACATCTCCCATTATACATCTCATGTTATGCATCTTCTGTATTAATCCATATTAATTAGTTCTTGATAAACTTTAAAAAAAAATATTATCTACCTTTTCTCCCCACTTTTCTATTTTTCTCCCGTCCCCAATTTCGTATTGTCCAATTCTACCCTCCCCTGTCTCGAATGTTGTTATACCATGCCTCCCACTGGTCGGCTGCAATGTGGACGAAGCCTTGCATCACGTGTCCCCTCCGGTACTCGCGGAGGCAGCCGTCGCATATTTTCACCTGCACAGCGCAATCTCTCAGCGGCGAGGGTCTGCGTGGGACGGACACGCCGCCCTCGTCGCTTCCTGATTCTACTGCACAGGCGCACCAACCGACCTGTAGGAGTCGCTGTCCACAACGTCCGATCCCCACCCACCAGCTTCCCACCCCCTAATACTGCCAATTGTATTAGTATGAACGACCAGCCAAGCTGGTAGCAACGCAGAGAGCTGGGCTCGAACCCAGCATCTCCTGCGTTGGTGGCGAGCGCCTTGCCCACTGCGCCACCTAGCCGCCCAGTTCTTGATAAACTTGATTCCTTTTCATATGTGATTTGGCTAACTGGACAAACATTTGTGTGCACTGTGTGGTTTATTTGCTAATTTTGTGTAAAAATTAAACGCTTAAAATGTAGGAAATATATTTAATGTAACAATATTTTAGCAAAAGTGTGTTTTTACAGCATGTGACATCATTACACACAGGTTTATATTCACATCAAATTTGTTGGATGGAAACACACTTTCACCGCATAATTCACATTAATGTTTTTGCAAACTTCAAATAATTGGCTTTAAATTCAACTGACAAGTGGATGGAAACTTAGCTACTATCTGTTCTTGTTTCTACAGTCTGGACCCTCTGGACTCTGATGAAGATTAAATCTGGACCGAGGAAACGTGAGTGTTTGTGTGTGTGTGTGTGTGTGTTCGTGCGTGCTTGCGTGCGTGTGTGCGTGTGTGTGTGTGTGTGTAGGTGTGTGTGTTTAGGTGTGTGTGTGTGTGTGTTTAGGTGTGTGTGTGTCTTTAGGTGTGTGTGTGTGTTTAGGTGTGTGTGTGTGTTTAGGTGTGTGTGTGTGTGTTTAGGTGTGTGTGTGTTTAGGTGTGCGTGTATGTGAGTGTTTGTATGGTGATAACTAGTAATGAGGTGTGTGTGTCTCCACCAGATTTGTGTCTCCTCTGACAGACGGACACACCTCCACACCTTCTAGAGTCTCCTCTGACAGACGGACACACCTCCACACCTTCTAGAGTCTCCTCTGACAGACGGACACACATCCACACCTTCTAGAGTCTCCTCTGACAGACGGACACACCTCCACAGCTTCTACTGCAGCTTCTCTGAACAACTCTATCCTGGTTTAGTGTCTGGTCATCTGGCTCCTCATTGTCTCTGTGTCAGAATGATTTCACTGACCTATTTGATGTCTAACACACACACACACACACACACACACACACACACACACACACAAACATATACACACCCACACATGTACATGTATGTAATAACATCCTCTTACATGTTAAATAGATCATTTGATCTTTAAAGGTAACATATTATACCTCTCTTTTCTTATACTTTTACTATGCCTTTCAACGAGCGATGACAAACTCAAATTTAGCGACAATGCAGATGTTATAATAAAAAAGGCTCATCAGCGTCTGTACTGTCTTCGTAAACGTGACGGATGTGTCTGTGCGCCGCACCCGCACATATTAACTTGTTCCCTCACCCTTATTGTTTGTTTGTTTAGTTATTGTTTGTACACGTTTACATTCATGATGCACATACACAATTTCTATTTCACATAATTACACACGACACATAGACTTGCGTACTGATATCATATACATTCTTTATTATCTGACTTACATGGTTTTACAGGTTTGAGTGCATGCATCTCATTCATTAGTTTGTTTCTGCAGCTCTGCAGCCAGCCGTCCTCACTCTGGGCCAACAGAGCTCGGTCCTAAAGGGCCGGATGGGGGTGGTGGACCGAACCAAGTTGTGGGAGATGTCAGGGGGGGTTCCTTGTATTGTGATTTAGTTTATTATATGTATTTTCCTTATTACTTAAGATTATTGGTTGTTTAGTTCGGTAGATATGTTATATGTTGTATGTTTATTGTTTATTTGATTAATGTGCATTTTTAAGATAGTAGGGTAAAATATGAATTAATCAATTAGCCTGCCTATATATAGGACCTATATATAGTTTGAGTTCTCTTTTGTGTGGGGTCTTCTGTTCCGTTCAGGTCTGTTTTTACACCTGCCTTTTATTATTTGGACCACTTATGTTATGTTTGTAAATTATGTATTTTGTATGGGTAAATAAGACCCTTATTGTTTTGGCTGTATTTTCATGGGTAAATAAAATCCTTATTTTTGGCCTACACCACTGTGTCCTCCTCGTCTGGCTGCTTGGTCCCTTACACGTCTATGCCAAATACAACGCAGTTCGGTTTCCGGGTTCCTCTGATTGGCCACTAAGCCCACGTGACCGCGGCTAGCACGCCCCCCTTATCGCCCGCTGCCGCGCTGTGAAGCGGAAGAGCCAGCGAGGCGACGCGACTGCATCCCCTTAAAAATTGTGTGTATTGCGCCAAAGGGAACACAGTTTCTTGAGTCTGGCGTTGTACTTTATCTATTTAGTGTTACTTTTGGGAGTAGTGGGGGAGAAATGAATGAATGAAAATTGTTAAGGGGATGCAGACCAGAGAAAGACTTTCGTCTTGTTTACATCAGGGTCCCCCATTTTCAATTCATATCAACATTTATGACATACACAACATACATGACATTAGGGATTAATAAGAACGAGCCGCCTCGGAAGAAGACGGCCGCTGCTGCTGAAACCACCGCCTCGCGTCGCCTCGCTGGCTCTTCCGCTTCACAGCGCGGCAGCGGGCGATAAGGGGGGCGTGCTAGCCGCGGTCACGTGGGCTTAGTGGCCAATCAGAGGAACCCGGAAACCGAACTGCGTTGTATTTGGCATAGACGCGTCCCTTACAGTAAACTAAACTCCTTTGGAGTCGAACACAGAATTCTGGCAACGTTTTATTCGTCCTTTATTGAAAGTATTCTAACCTTTTAATTTGTATGCTGGTTCACATCGCTCTGTCAAAGAGACAAGAACAAACTGCAAGGTGTTGTCAACCTTAGCTCAAAGATTATCGCCAGAACACACAGATCCCTAGTGCAGTTTAACAGCTCAAGTGCTCAAGAAAGCACATAAGATAATTAGTGATTCCACACATGTCCTTCATGTGTGTGTTGACCTGTTGCCCTCAAGAAAGCGCTTTAGACAGCCTGCCTATAAAACAAACAGAAGGAAGTTTGGGTTTGTTCCAGAGGCCATTCGACTGATGAATGGCCACAGTACAAGGAATAGTCAGTTTACTAACATGTCATGCACCTTTTGACCCCTTGATTAAAAAAAATAAAGGAAAATTGTACTGACCGAATTTTTTTATTCGACTTGACAGATCAACAATGTAGGGATCCCATTCTGGCAGTGTCATGTCTCTTGTGCGTTGGTAGTGTCATATATGTGTCTTGTCCCATGTTGAATGAAGGAGAACCACAGGCATTGTGTAAAAAAGGTTGTTTTAGAGTTGATATATAAGTGTAATTTTGTATGGCCATGTTGGATATCTGATTTGCCTTATTTCTTTCTTTTCTAATACACAATACACTTTCTCTGCAATCAAGTCTCCTGAGTCTTCATTAAATATTATCATCAGTGTAATTGCTCCTCCTTATTCCGTAGTCAGAATCTTCTGATTATGGTTAGCCATCATACTTGCAGATACATACAGTAAAGGTGTGCCTAGAGTCTGAGCCCCCATAGTCAAGACCCCCTGTGGGGGTCTCTCAAAAAATCTATATAATTTTTTATTTACAAATTAGTATTATTTATGTTACCTAAATAAATTGTTAATAGATCATATTTTTCTTTTCAGTTTTTAAAAGAACTGAGTAATTAATGTTGTGGAATAGGCTGCATTTCACCTCCAAGCCGCTATGCGTCGCCCATGAGCGTCGCCCATAAGTTTAACGCTACTCCAACCTAGTGAAGAAGAAGCAGCAAGCAGCTGCTGTAAACACAAGGCTGCCGGTGTTCTGCAACTGAAAACATAAACAGTAAACAGTACGCCACATGCCGCCAGAAAAAAGGCTCAACCCGTCGCAAGGCTGTACAAAGCTGGATAGCTTTGGTTTTATAAAAAGGCCAAAGACTGACGCTGTTAGTGCAGCAGCTAGCAGCGCTACTGTCACTGAAGTTGACACTGCTAGTGCTAGTACTAGTGTTAGCTCTGCTGCTCCTGCGCGCAGTGCACCCGTTATTGTTACCGCGCCGGTTGCCACTGCCAGACCCGAGTCTCCACCACTAGACCTGGACTGCGCTGCTACTCAACCACCACAATGTTTAGAAAAAAGTAATAATTGCCACTTGAGATGACACAATCTATAGCTTGATGTAATGGCTTCTGATAATGCAGAGCTCTAATTGCAGATGTTGTTATTACTCTCATGGTCTGAGATAGAAAGGCATCAACCCCTGGCTGCCTGTGTGACACTTTAAGTCGTGATGTTAGTTGGCTTTCAGCTATCGATAGTTCAATGCTGGTGGGTGCTATTATGTTAGACTTCAGTGCCGCATTTGATGTGATTGATCACAATCTTTTAATACAAAAACTCATTTGCTATGGTTTTAATAACTCAGCAATTTTATTTTTTAGGAGTTATTTGTCCTCGAGGTCTCAGAGGGTCTATTTTAATGGTGCTTTGTCAGGCAGTAGAGGGTTAGAATGCGGTGTCCCACAGGGGAGTTGCCTGGGGCCCCTCTTATTTTCTATTTTTACTAATGATATGCCTTTTTCTATTCATCAGGCTAGTCTGACTTTATATGCTGATGATTCAACCCTTTATTATGCTGCAGCTACAAATCAATCAGGTTTTGGCTGGTGAATTGGACATTTTATATGACTGGATAAAAACAAATAAGCTGGTGCTTAACATATCAAAAACTGTTTGTATGCTTTTTGGGACCAATCAAAGATTGGCACGTAAACCTACATTGGTTCTACAAATTGCAGGTCAACCTATACATCAGGTTGAAAAAACTAAGCTTCTAGGCCTTTGGCTTGATAGTACTTTATCATGGTCTGATCACATAAACAAAACTGTTTTTAAAATGGGTAGAGCTATTGCTACTGCCAGGAAATGTGCACCATTCCTTCCATTTGCACTGTTTAATCAGATTGTTTGTGCTTTGGTTTTGTGCCACTTGGATTACTGTTCTGTAGTGTGGGCTTCTGCTTCAAAGCAGTCGCTAAATAGGTTACAAGTGGTACAAAATAAGGCAGCAAGACTCGTTCTTGGTTGTTCATATAGGACTAGTGTTGTTCAAATGCATGAACGTCTTAGTTGGAGGAGTGTTGAGAAAAGACTTTCTGCCAACCTTTTAATTTGTTTTCATAAAGTGATCACAACCCACAGTCCTAAATATATCACGGATAAAATAATTTACGCCTCAAATGTGCACATGCATTTTACCAGAGGGGCAAGTAGAGGGCAGATTATTCTACCCCATACAAACACTAACAGTATGCAAAGAACAGTTTTATATAGGGCTATTAGGGCATGGAATTATCTTCCAAGTGACATACGTGACATAAGAGGTGTAGCAAGCTTCAAAAATAAATTAAAATCTTACATGTAGCCAATATTGACAATGCTGAGATATGCAATATGTTACCGTTGATGTACATATTTAGATATAATTTGTGTTATAGTTTGTGTGTTAATGTTCTTGTGGTTCCTTGGTTGGTACGTCTTGCTATGTTGTGTTTCCTTATTTGGTATGTCTTGCTATGTTTTAATTGTATTATGTTTTAATTGCAATGTATATGTTGTAATGTTTTAATGTTGTCTTGGACCCCAGGAAGACTAGTTGACGTCTCGGCGTCAGCTAATGGGGATCCTTTGCTAATAAACAATAAACAATAAACAATGTGGTGGCTGTAGCTCAGGAGGTAGAGCTAGTTGTCACTATTAGCTTTGGATAAAAGAGGTCAGTGGTTCAAATCCCGGCTCTTCCAGTCTGCATGTCGGTGACATGCTGCAGTAGTTACTTTTCTTCTTGTTGTTCTAAGAAGATGCTGCTACTTCTAATTTATTTTTCATTTAGTTCTTGATTACCTGTGCACATTTGTTTATAACATTATTTATTTTGATTTATACAAGTATTTATTTGATGTTCATTTTATTATCAGATGATAATGTTACTTACTGTATCCTGATAAATGCTGCTGTTGTGCCATACAACTATTTATTTTCCATTAGATTATTTTGTTAGTTTTTGATTTATAAGTGCAGAGACAAATAAATGTTAATTCAAGTTCATAAATTTGGTCTCATTTTTTCAAATTAAATTGTTGTATTTTATCAGATGCAAAATGCAAATAAGTAAATATGGCATTATATATCAGAGGTGAGTAAGAAAATGAACAAATATTGATGGTTAAGAATGAGACTGAATAATGACATCACACAATAGTCTAATGATTAGACTGTTGTGTGATGTCATTATTACTTAGTATTTGACTAATCCTAATGAGATATTCCTCTAAATATGACTTCGAAAACAGCCAAAATTCCAAAAATAATTCAGGGGGCCCCCATAGCTCTCAGGAGATAATTCGAACCCTGAGCGTATGTATGTACCATTTGGTCTGCAGACAACAGGACAGTAGCCAGCAGTGTAACTAGTAAGACTAGGTAAGGGATATGTACAGATATAGTATATAAACGTAAAATGTAAAAGGGATTATATGCAGGTATTTGCAGACATAAATCAAATAAAATACAATGTATATGTAAGGCCTGACAACACGTTAATGTCCCCATGGGCCGGACCCGTCTTCTTTAAACAAGTCAAGAAGAAATATCACAATAAATCAAGAACAAAACAAAAAACACCATGAAATCCAAAAGAAAATGTAAAATAAATAAATGCAATACTCCAAGACATACCCCACGCGAAGGTAAGGAAAAACTAACTAAAAACCTAGCAATAGGAAAAAAGCACCACAGGCAATGTGGAGGAAAGAAACCTTAGAAGGGCCGTTCAAGGGGGGATCTCCCTTCTTAGATGTCGGTGATAGTAGTGTTGCTATAAAACAGGCGAAACAGTTTGTAAGTATATACATCAGTGGCGTTGTTAGCCCTGGGCTTCCGGGGCTTTAGCCCTGGGCTTCCGGGGCTTTAGCCCCGGATGTTTTTCTCCTAGCCCTGGAGCTTAAAAAAAATATCTTTTTTGGATGGCAGCATCCCCATTGTCTGTGCTGAATGTTTGTTAGTGTTTGGTATTTTCTGTTGGTTTTTAGTACTTTTTTTTTTTAATATATTTTATTTTAAATTTTTTAGAACATTGTACAAACATGACAAACAGTATACCAACATTACATACAAACACACTCAGACAGTGAAAGTAAAAAAAAATGCATTAAAGAAAAAATTATAATAATAACAAATTTTTTACATTTGCTATTACAACACGGTTACCAGCCATACATGACTGAGAAATATTGTGTTTGGGGTCCCTCATAGGGGGACTGTGAGATCAGACGGGCAAATCAGCTGCCGCCTCTAGCCTCATCGAGATAGGCTAAGAACGGGTCCCAGATTTTTGAAAACCTTTTAAGTGAATCGGTTCTCAGGAACCTTAGTCTCTCCATCCGTATGACAGAGGTCATGTCCGCCATCCACAGTTGGAAAGAAGGTGCTGAGGAGGACTTCCACTCCATCAGTATTTGTTTTTTAGCAACTGTTGTCCCCAATGTCAAAGATTGTTGCACAGCTGTAGGAAAGCTCAGAGAGGACTCAGAGCAGCCGAAGATGGCGAGCTCTGCCCCCGGCTGTAGAGTTATCTTGTAGGCCTTAGAGTACCAGTCAAATATTTTGGCCCAGAATCCTGTTAGTGAAGGGAAAAACCAGAAGGTATGAGAAAGTGTACCCTCTGATACCTGGCACCTGTCGCACAGAGGTGAAACAGAGGGGTAGATCTTGTGCAATCTATGCTTGGAGTAGTGGAGACGATGCACAACTTTAAATTGGATCAGCTGGTGTCTACTATTGACTGAGCCAAGTTGTACTATAGACAGACTCCTATATCCCATACAATATCAGATAGATCAATACCGAGTTCCTCCTGCCATTGTTCTTCAATCTTCTCAGTAGAGGCCATATTACAGTTGTCAAACAGACACACAAACCTAAAGATGAGGTGCTTGGAGTGGGGAGGGCTCAGCAATATATCAAAGAAAGAATGTTCAATTGGGAGCCCTTCGAAAGCCTGAACTTTGGATCTAACATAATTTCTGACTTCATAATCTGAGCCAGTTGGTGCCGGGCAACTCAAACTTCCTCTTTAGTAGATCGAAGGATGCAAAGTGACCGTCTATGTATAAGTCCTTAATGGAAGCTAGCCCCTTCCCACTCCAGGCAAGGTAACCCCCGTCTGTCCATGGAGCCGAAAAAGTGTGATTAAAACAGATTGGTGCATGGATAGAAACATCTGGTAGGCTCAAAGCACCCCTGATTTGATTTAAAATTCGGACAGAGTTTTCCACGACAAAACTTAGTTTCAAGCTTCTTAAGATCCAGGGTACCCCTGGTTTGACAAATAGCATAGCTGGCAAGGATGAGTTAATAAGGGAATTAGCCTCCATTCTCAGCCACGAGGGGGCCCCAGGAGTCAATTCACCTGTTGTCCCCTGCCGCCAGTACATCAGAGCCCGTTAAACCACTACACCACCGTGCCGCTCCTATACTGTAGGAATCTCCGTTCAAAGTCAAGCAGGCTTAGGAATAGCTTCTTCTTCTCCTCAGCTGTCAGCTCTCTGAACCACAGTGACAGCCCCACCTCCATACCATATAAACACTGAACCCCATTAATTATACTCTAGGTTCTGTTGCCCATAGCCTACTGTACAAACTCTGAACTCTGTTGCCTATACTTAGTTTATACCTTACTGCCTTCACTGCCTACAGATGCTTTACACTGTATTCATAACTATCTGCCTATAGTCTACACATAACACTGTATGATAGCCATGCACTCAGGTTAGATGCCAACCTCTTTTCGTCGTACTGTAGCCTACTTGTGCTGTATGATGAAAATACATTTGAATTTAATCAAATCTAATGTAATCTAATCTAATGTCCCTGATTAACCACTATTTACATCCTCTCACATTTCTTGAAATGTTATCATATGTACATTAAAACCAATTTATAGATTTGTTCAAAATAGCCATTTAATGTCTACAAAGTCAGTCTCCCATCCATTGTCTATGGAGCAGCTCCAAACGTTATACTTAGTGACGTCACACATTGGAGAGGAGCTCATGTTCACAAATATTGGTTGAACTTCCCCGGCTCATGGAATTGTCAGATCAAGAGCAATGTAGAAAGTGCAGACATAAAATTGTGACCAGGATGTCCTCAGAATTCATCAGTTCATCAAGAGGAGGAGGAAGAAGAGGAAAAAACTGCAACTAAGATATCATTTTATTTGTGGTTCATCATTGTGTAAAGATTCCTGATATTTTATGCTTTTGATGTCATGCTACCTAGCATCTGATTCTGACAATGCAGCGCTTGTTTGAACTTGTATTAGAAAACATAAAACATGTAAGGTAGTTTGCCCTTATAGACGTGTAGGTGACTTGAGACAGGAAAGACACCTTAATCCAGGATTCTGTCATGAAGTGAGAACTGTTTATTTACCAGATCTGGGAAGCACTTAGTTACAGACCACAATGTACAACAAAAGATTGGCTCACAATGGTGGTACAGACGTTTTATAGGAAAGGAACATGACGTAGCATCAAAAATCAACCAATAAGCGTCTACAAAAAATTAATACGCTATACATTATAGATAACATTGTCCAATAAACATAGCAAGAGGTGAATATATTTGAATAAACATAAATCCCTGTCCTTGATTGTCCCGAACTTTGTCAATGTTAATCATTTTATGTACTGTTTTGGCAACATGTGTTTTTCATCTGTCATGCCAATAAACATAATTTGAAGTTGAATTTGAGAGGGAGATGTATAGAGAAAGAGAAAGAGAGAAAGAGGGAGAGAGAGAGAGAGACTGTAAAAGTTCCCACCAGGAAACAGATGGGGTTTCCTGAGTCTCCTGATGAAGCTCTGGATCTGCATAATGAACTGAGCAGAACCGGTATCAGTCCTGAGTGCCAAACCCTGGATGATCACACTGTTTTAAAGACATCTCTTCGCCGGTACAGGCAACCTCATCCATCCAGATCGGGCCACTGCCCTCGCCAAACCTGGCCCCGCCTGGGGCAGACAGGGCTTCACCACATCCCAGGTCTCTACACACCACCATAGCAACCTCCATGCCCCAGTTATCATCACACACTGTCCCCCACTGGCCATCATGGTAGACCTCCACTCTGCCAGTGCAGGAGTCATACCCACCATCGACCAGTCGGTAATAGATATCTGACAGTGTAAAAGAAATCATGCAGTCAGTAAAGAAATTATTGATAAATAACTATTGTCTTATAAATAACACAGCTAGGGATGTTCGATATTGGCTTTTTTACCGATACCGATATACCGATATTGTCCAACTCTTAATTTCCAATACCGATATCAACCGATATCAACCGATACCGATATATGCAGGGTTCCCCCCCCCCCCCCCCCCCAAAACACGGAATAATTTCAGGTAACATTACATATCTCTTGTCGTGGAATTAACACAACATTATGCATACTTTTTACAATAAATAAAATCAGAATTTGTTCTTACTTGCTTGCCTGGGTAAATAAAGGTTAAATAAATGTAAAGAAAAAAAAAATTATTTTATTTTTAAAACGATACCGATAATTCTCGATATCACATTTTAAGGCCAATATCGGCTGATAATATCGGTAGGCCAATAATATCGGACATCCCTAAACACAGCTATTAAAACCTTTTCCACCCGAATATTTTTCAGAGTGTTGTATAAAAGTTGCGATTTTAATTTCAAACGTATTCAAGTATTAACATCACTAACATGTCACAACCGCATGTAGAATGTATATTATCATCAATACGTTAGTTTAGCAATAGGTTAAAAGTGTCATTAGATAGATTTAACTTTTCGATTTGGTGAAGTCTATTCCGAGAGGGCGACCATTTTGGAAATCTTTAACGATGGGAATTGTAGCCTTTTTGCTGCCATTTTGTAGTAGAGTTCCACAGATATCGTTCTGCGTTGAAAGTTTTAATTTTTTTCTCAAAACTTTGTTTATTGAAGTTTTTTCGTTGCAATATGAGATGAGCACAAGGTCAAATTGTACACATATATGCCAGACGTATTGCACATGTCTACATATAAGTAGTCAAAATATAGGTCTGTTGAATGTAGACAATATACATATTGCACAAAGCTACATATAGTTAGTCAAAATATAGGTCTGTTGGATAAACAATATACCTATTGCACAAAGCTATGTATAAATAAACAGAATATAGGTCTGTTGAATGTAAATAATATACATATTGCACATGGCTACGTATAAGTAGTCAAAGTATAGGTCTGTTGAATATATAGACTAAAGAGAATACACCACAAAATAAATATAGATGTTGTTTCGGACATACAGTCAATTAAACAGATATGTACACTCAGGACAAGCACTGTACAGCAGGAATAGAGGAATGGAACACATTTTATTTTATTTTTTTAAATAAGAAGGTAGACATCGGTTACATTTGCACATGTAGATAGGTCAATCGACTGGACTGTGCTAGGCTAGGAGTGAGCATTATTTATGGGGGGTCGATTGAACCTTGTTCCCCAACATAGGTAAAGAAACGACCCCATGTTTTATAAAATCTAGCTGTAGAACCCCTTATGACACACCTTATTTTCTCCATCTTAAGGAAGTGCAAAATATCCCTGAGCCACATAGAGTGAGATGGAGGAGTGGGTGACTTCCAATGCAGTAAAATGAGACGTCTAGCCAGGAGAGTAACAAATGCTACCAGGTCAGCTTTATATCGTGGCAGAGACAGAGTAGTAGGGGAGATAGAGACACCAAAGCAAGCAGTTATGGCAGTCGGGCTGATTGGGATCTCAATACTATTTGAGATAGTTTCAAATATTTCAGACCAAAAGTTATGCAGGGAAGGGCAGGACCAAAACATGTGACTATGTGTAGCAGGGGCACGGTGGCATCTGTCACAGGTGGGATCAATGTTGCCATAGATCTTGGCTAGCCTGACTTTAGTAAAGTGTGAACGGTGAACAATTTTACATTGGATCAGTCCGTGCCTCATGGCACAAATTGAAGAGGAGTGGACCCGGTGTAGAATATCCTCCCACAGGTCTTCTGTGATGTCCTCACCCAGGTCCTCCTCCCATCTCCTCCTGATCTTTTCTAATGAGGTAGGACGCAGTGAGGAAATCAAGCCATACAGACAGGGCCACCTGGGAGAAATGCAAGGCCCTATGCGAGATTTAAGTGCGAGCCCCCCCCCCCCCCCCTAAAAGGTAAAAAAAAAAAAAAAAAAAAAATATATATATATATTTTTTTTTTCCATACAGTCAACATATTCTTAAATAATAGTGCTGCCCGAGGCTGGGCATGATACAGTCAACATATAGCAAGAGAGAGAGCGAGAGAGAGCTCCCATTCTACAGTCAATATACAGTGTTATCACTGCACAGACCCGGCAATGCCCCTGACCCTCCACCAGAGCAAGGCCAGAGAGAGAGAGAGAGAGAGAGAGAGACACATTGGAAAGAAACAACCCAAAACCAGAGCAAATTGAAATGCTATTTGGCCCTAAACAGAGAGTACACAGTGGCAGAATACCTGAGCACTGTGACTGACCCAATACAGACTCAGCGAGCACAGCCTAGCCATCGAGAAAGGCCGCCATAGGCAGACCTGGCTCCCAAGCGAAGACAGACCCACTGCACACAAGATGAGGTGGAAACCGAGCTCCACTTCTTAACAACCTGACCACTATACCAAGACATACTTCCCACAAATTGCAAACACCCAAAGCGACTTTGAAAACATCGACAATAACTCAAAACTCCCATACCTACTGGGAGAAATACAAGAATGTGAAATAAAGCCCATTTGAATTGAAGAGAGAGAGATAGATAGAGCATGTCTGTGTGTGTTAGAAAGAGAGAGATAGAGAGAGAACATGTCTGTTTGTGTGTGTGTGTTAGAGAGAGAGCATGTATATGTGTGTTAGAAAGAGAGAGAAATATAAAGAGAGAGAGCATGTCATTCTGTGTGTTAGAGAGAGATATAGAGCATGTCTGTGTGTGTTAGAAAGAGAGAGAGAGAGCATGTGTGTTTGTGTGTTAGAGAGAGAGAGCATGTCTGTGTGTGTGTGTTAGAGAGAGAGCATGTATGAGAGAGATAAGCAAAGATGAGCCCCTAAAGGATATTCAACTTTTAATGGAAGAACAAAACAGAAGGAAAAGATAACTTCACAAAGGCAACATGAATATACATAGATCCAAAAGGACAAAGATCAACACTTAAATCCAAAGAGAAGAGGGTCTATACCAGAGAAAACAAAGTAGCAAGGAGCCAATGGCCGACATCAGCTAAATAGGCTAACTGCAAATAGAGTAGCCAGGTACTGACACCAGGCCACACACCGTTAGCTACTACAACAGCTAGCCGGCCCGTTTGGCTCAATATAACGTTAGCTACGTTAGCTAGCCGGCCCGCTTTGGCTCAATATAACATTAGGCTACAACAGCTAGCCGGCCCATTTGGCTCCCGAGAGAGAGAGAGAGAGAGAGATATATCCACGGCGGGAATAGAATAGAGTGCATTAAAAACTCACCAAACGTCCAAGAGGATGGAGACAACCGCGTGGAGTTGACGAAGTTCATCTGCCGAATGACCGTCCTCTTCATCTTGGCATAACAATGCTGCACGCGCTCTCTCTAGGTTAGCTAACGCTAGTTAGCCTTTAGCTAAGCTAGCTACTAGCCGACATCATCATGGCTATCCCGACTGAACCACAAGTTAGCACTCGATATTATAACGTAGCTAAAGCTAACTAGCTGTCCCTGCCTTTAGCTAAGCCAACATGGCTAGCCTGACTGAACTGTCTAACATGCAACAACTTTCATCTTCAGTCCATCTGCCGAATGACCGTCCTCTTTGTCTTGGCTGGCATAACTAAGCATAACCTCCAAAGCTGCACGCGCAAAATAGTCAAACGCAGCTGACGCACGCTGGCGTACACATGATGTAACCCCTCCCTTCGTTGAAACCAATAGTATGTCTGCTGCAGAGCCCCAGAGCTCCAATAGTGAGTATGTCTGCTGCAGAGCCGCAGATCCAGGAACAAGTCAGACACATTCTACAAACGTGTCTAATGTGAAATATATAAGCATATAAGCAAAACTAGATTTTAGGTCTGTGATGAAAAAGGGCCTCGCGGGAAGGGGGACCTCGCAAAAAATAAAAAAATAATAAAAAAAAATAATAAAAAAAATAATAAATAAAAAATATTTGTTTTAAATTATTTTTTATTTTTTTTGTGCGAGGCCCTCCTTCCCGCGAGGCCCTGTGCGACCGCACTGCTCGCACACCCCCTGAGGCGGCCCTGCATACAGGACAGATATAATACCCTTTGTGACCAGTGTAGGCTTTAGTAAAGTGTCAATAGGAGTGGCTTCTGGGAGTTTGGGGAACTGTGGGTTGACATTACGTACAAAACTGCGGACTTGCAAGTATCTGAAGAAATGTGACCTCGAAAGAGAAAACTTGTCAGACAGTTGTTCAAATGATGCAAAAATATTTTCTATATATAAATCACTGAACGTTCTAATACCAAGAGGGGACCAGGAGAGAAAAGCTCTATCCATCACAGAGGGGGGGAAAACAGGGTTAGCTGTAATTGGAGCTAGTAAAGAAAAGGATTGTAAACCAAAATGTCGTCTGAACTGATTCCATATCCTGAGTGTTGATTTGACAATGATAGTTTTAGAGTAGGGAGAGGTGGGAAAAGGTAGAGGTGCGTGAGCCAGAGCAGCCAGTGAGGCAGGGCTGGAAGAAGAGGATTCCAAAAGCAACCATACAGGGGATGAAGGTGTGTCTTCGAACCTTGACCAATGTTGTAGTGCTCTAAAGTTGGCTGCCCAATAATAGAATTTAAAATTGGGCAGAGCCATCCCTCCCAGAGGCTTTGGTCTTTGTAGGAGGGCTTTACCGAGCCTAGGGACTCTCCTATTCCAGATGAACTGCGACACCAAACTGTCAATTTTCTGGAAGAATGCTTGTGTGAGAAAGATGGGTAAACATTGAAAAAGGTATGAGAATTTTGTCAGGGAGTTCATTTTAACTGAGTTGACTCGTGCCGTTAAGGACAGGGGTAATAGCGACCATCGTTCAAAGTCTTTATGCAGTTTGCTTAACAAAGGGGAGAAGTTAAATTTAAATAAATCCTTAAATTTGTCTGTGAAACGAATGCCAAGATATGTGAAGCCAAGTGGGGAAATTTGAAAGGGCAAAGTATGTAAGGGGTAATTTCGACCTTCAGCATTCAGAGGGAATAGCTCACTTTTATCTAAGTTTAGTTTATATCCTGATATTTCACAGAATGAACTGAAAACATCAAGGGCAGCTGGAATAGAGACAGAGAGATTCGATACATATAAAAGCAAGTCATCCGCATAAAGTGAAGTCTTCTGTTCGATGCCAAACCTATGAATACCAGTTATGTTAGGATTTGATCTGAGAGCAATGGCCAATGGTTCTATTGCGATATTAAATAATAAGGGACTCAAATTGCAGCCTTGCCGGGTAGAGCGAAAGAGAGGGAAATATTCAGAATGTGTGTTGTTGGTTCTGACTGAGGCTATAGGGGAGGTATAAAGCAGTTTCACCCAGGTGATAAATGTTTTACCCAAGCCAAATCTCTCCATGGTGTAGAATAGGTAGCTCCACTCCACCCGGTCAAAAGCCTTCTCGGCATCTAGTGAGATCACAGCTTCTGATATTGAGGAAGAAGAGGGATTATACATGATATTAAGAAGCCGTCTAGTGTTAAAAGAAGAGTACCGTTTTTTTATGAATCCAGTCTGATCTGGGGAAATAATAGAGGGTAGTACCGATTCTAAACGCATAGATAGTAGTTTGGAAAGAAGCTTTAAATCCACGGATAGCAAACTTATAGGACGGTAGCTCCCACATAGGAGAGGGTCTCTGTTCTTCTCCAAGATTAAGGAAATTGTGGCCTGAGTAAGTGTATGGGGCAATTTAAAACAGCAGAAGGATTCATTGTACATATCAATAAGAAGTTTCAAGTTTCTCAAGTTTCTTTAATAGTTGTCATACAGAAGTACAGAATACTTTCATACAAAATGCTTCTTACTGTTACGCTCCAGAGACTGTGCTAGACAAGATAGTATCAAATAACATAGTATAGCATGTAATTTAGAAGTAGAAAATGAGGTCACAGTGTTCAGTATAGACATATGTACAATGTTCGATGCAGAATAGACGTAACTGAGTTACCATATAATATACAATACTATGCAGTGTACTAATGTACAGTACTATATAGTGCAAAGCAGAAATGGGAAGTGGTGCCAATTTGCCAAAAAACTTCCTATAGAATTCGATTGGGTAACCATCAGGGCCTGGGCATTTACCTGCCTGCATGTTGTGAGCAGCCTCTTCAATCTCCTCTATTGTGATAGGCTACTCCTGTTTCACCGCTGAGTCAGAGTCAACTTTAGGAATATCAAGAGAGTCAAAAAAGTTGCTAAAGGCAGACGGGTCAGTGGGTTATTCTGCAGCATAGAGAGATGAGTAGAAGTTTTTAAATTGTTCATTCATTTCTTTGGGATCTGTAGTTCTGCCTGTTGGAGTTTGGATTTGTGGTATTTAATTGATGAGCTAATAGTTTATTCGCCTTATCTCCGTGTTCATAGTAATTGTATCTGGATTTGAATAGTAATTTTTCGGTATGGGTGGTAGACAGAGTATCGAATTCTGCTTGTAACAATAGGCGTTCCTTATATAAATCAGGTGATGGAGCGATAGAGTAAACGTTGTCAATCTGAGTGATCTGTTTGGTTAAGTTATCTAATTTCTTCCTTCTGGCTCTAGTCTCATAAGTGCAGTAAGAAATAATTTCCCCCCTTAAGTATGCCTTCAGTGTCTCCCATAGTAAGGAAGCTGAGATCCCAGGCGTCTTATTGATATCCAAAAAAAATCTATCTGCTTGGAAATAAAAGTAACAAAATCTTCTTTCGATAACAAACTAGTATTCAGTCGCCAGGGTGGTCGGGTGTTATCACATCCCCTAATTTGCAGTTCCATTAGAACTGGAGAGTGGTCCGATATGACAATAGTATCATATGAGCAAGATAATACTGATGAGATGAGCCGATTGTCGATCAAGAAATAATCAATACGAGTGAAGGTGTGATGAACATGAGAGAAGAATGAGTATGCTCTGCTAGATGGGTTGTGAAAATGCCAAAGGTCTGAATTCTGAAAGTGAAAACTCTTCCATAAAAGATTGAATGGTTTTAGCAGAGCTTGAAAGTACTGCATTTCTGGTAGATGAGCGATCCAATGATGGATTAAGCCAACAATTGAAGTCCCCTCCTAATATTAGATAATGTGTGGAGAGGTCAGGTATCGAAGAGAACACAGATCTAAAAAATTAGCTATTGTCCCAGTTAGGGCCGTAGATATTAAGCATAATCACTGGGGTGCCACAGAGCTTTCCAGTTACCAGCACAAATCTACCATTTGGGTCAGAGAGAACATCTGAGCAAATAAAATTTATTGATTTGTGGATTAAAATTGCCACACCTCTAGCTCTGCTCTGAAATGATGAGTGGTACACTTGTCCAACCCATCGTTTACGTAGTCTAGTATAATCAGATAGCTTGAAATGAGTTTCCTGAAGGAAAGCTATATGAACCCCCAAATTCTGAAGATGCCCCAGTACTTTACTACGTTTGATTGGCTGATTTAAGCCCTTACAATTCCAACTAGTAAATTTGACCACTCCTCCAATCTGCTGTGAGGTTTTAGGTTGAGTCATAGACTGGTGTTGAGTGTACAATGAGTAACATCGAAAAGTATGTCCTAATAGTATTTTTTATGTGCAGTGGCCAAGTCATAGAAAAAACAACAACAGTATAAACATCGCACAAAAAGAACTGTAAATGTAAACAAACCCTTCCCTCCCCCCTCCCCCTCCCTCCCATGCTGATGCGTCTCCTCAAATTGGATGCGCGCATAACCCACTATTACTAACTAACACCCCCTAAGAGAAACGAGAAAGGGAGATAAACACCACCCCTTCCGTGGTTAAGTGACAAATGTTAATATTGTGAAATATCGTAGTCCCAAAATGAAATAGTCTGTATATGCTCAGTCATATGGACATGAATTATGAACTTGCCGTTCAGCTGATGGTTACAGTCTGGGGAACCGCTTTTCTGAGTTTAGTGTTTATGAAAGTCGAGGCGGCAGCCGGGTCTTCAAACGTGTGCGTTGAACCACTCGGCAGAGTGATTTTCAGAACCGCAGGGAACATCAGCCCAAACTTTTTACCAGGACAGGCATGGAGTTCACGTTTCACTCCTCCAAACGCAGCCCTCTTCTTGGAAACAGCGACGGTGTAATCAGGGAAAATAGAGAGCCTTTTGCCTTTGAAGAGTAGAGGGGTATCACGGGAGGTCGCGCTGGCCCGACGTAGGATTTAGTTTCGGAGATGAAAGAAGTGGACCCTGATGATGAGCGGACGAGGCGTCTCTCCCTCTTTGGGTTTAGCCCGCAAAGTGCGATGGGCTCTGTCGAGTAGGGGCTCCTCCTCCAGGCCCAGTAGGTTCTTGAGTAGGCGGCCGATGAATTCCGTTGGCCGCGGACCCTCCGAGCCCTCAGGTATCCCCACGAGTCGAAGGTTGTTCCTCCTCGATCTCCCCTCTAGGTCCTCACATTTGTCTGTTAGTAATTTCACCTGTGACGTGAGCTCCTTAACAGTGGAGTCAAGCGAGGAGAGCTGGTCACTGTGGTCGCTCGTCACACGTTCCAACTCGCAGATAGTTTGCCCGTGTTCATTTATTTTCAGCAGCAATGGTTCGGTAATATTCACCAGCTCCGTGCGCACTTCAAGGATTTCAGCTCTCAGGTTAGTTGCCGATGAGTCAATTCTGCCACAAATATCTTCCTTCAGCGAGTTCAGCATTGATTGTAGGGCCCCTAGATCAAAGGTGCTGCCGCTGGTCATGTTAGCAGCTGGCGCGTGCGGTGGGGGTGGCCCGGGTGGCTGATCAAAGATTGTTTGTTGTCCTGCACGCGTCGTCCTTAATTTGGGTTTAACAGGACCCATGGACGATTTAAAGTGTCGAAAAGTCTGCCTGACTGGTAAATGAACATACGTTGTCCAGTGTCCAAAGTCCCAAAAGAAAAAAAGTTGTTAAAGGACTATTTATAATTAAAGTTTGTCACAAAACGGTGGAGCGGCGAGAAGCATGTCTTACATGCTCGGTGTTCAAAGTTGAAAGTTGAAAGTTTTTAAAACTACACTTCATGGAAGATTTTATGGGGTTCAAGGTTCAGAGTTCTGTATGAATTATTTCAATAACTGTTAATATTCGGGATAATAAGCCACAAAAGGTAACGTTTTTGACAAATATTGAAAGGCTTTCAAGTTTCTCTTCCCTATTGTTAACATGTAGGAACAATTAGATCTGAAATTTGTTTCAAAACGGTTGCACTGTGGGGAAAATAAAAAAGTACAGTAGATTTCATTATCTGTTCTTATGCACGCCTGGTGATACTAAATCCAAATTGAACTCGGGCATTTAAAAGATAATATATGTAAATATATATAAATGTGCGAATTGGCTATAATACGGTAATTTATAAGCCTCCTATTCTATATTCTATAATAATATTTCAAATTGCATTGGTCCGGATGGGAGAATTCAGTACTGTATCTACATAACCTTCTGTTTAATCTTCTTCCCATTATTAATTTCCTTCGAGTTTTTGTACACATGATCTCAAGAAGGTACTGAACGAGATCAGTGGCAGTTCTTAATGTTTGGTCATTATTAGCATGGTGTTATTCACTGTCAAAGATGCCAAGACAAATCATAATTCATATTCTCCTTTGTTTCATCACAATTTAAGCAAGCCTAGTAATAGACACAATATTTCTGACACTGTGAATACATTCCCTGGGGTCCATAGATGTCCCTAGATACCAATAATATGCAAATGGACCTTGTAGAAGTGGAGCAATATTCCATTTACCTAGGTATATATTTTAGGCGGATTTTCAGAAAATATTCCACAGGTGGACCAGGTTCATAAACCTTCAACTATGGTGCACAAACTCAGTAATGAATACTGTTTCAAGTACCATTCAGGAAATATGACCTGTTAGACATATAATATAAACCCAATTAATGCAGATAGATGAATAAATACTAGTGTATAGAGGAAAGTTTTTAAGAAAAGTACAAATTCTTACTTGAGCAGACTACACCAGCATCTTCAGTATGATCACAGTGATGAGTGCCAAACCCTGGATGATCACACTGTTTTAAAAACAACTCTTCGCCTGTACAGGCAACCTCATCCATCCAGATCGGGCCACTGCCCTCGCCAAAGTGGGCCTTGACTGGGGCAGACAGGGCTTCACCACATCCCTGCTGTCTACACACCACCTCAGCGTCCTCCATGCCCCAGTTATCATCACACACTGTCCCCCACTGGCCATCATATAGTAGACCACTCTTCCAATGCAGGAGTCATACCCACCATCGACCAGTCGGTAATGGATATCTGACAGTGTAAAAGAAATAATGCAGTCAGTAAAGAAATTATTGATAAATATTGTGTTATAACACAGATATTAACCATTTCACAGCCACACAACAGAAGGTTAACCCTTTACTATAGTAAAGGGTAAAACAACTCTTCGCCTGTACAGGCAACATCATCCATCCAGATCGGGCCACTGCCCTGGCCAAACCTGGCCCCGCCTGGGGCAGACAGGGCATCACCACAACCCTGCTGTCTACACACCACCTTAGCAGCCTCCATCATAGTAGACTTCCACTCTTCCCGTGCAGGAGTCATACCCACCATCGACCAGTCGGTATTGGATATCTGACAGTGTAAAAGAAATCATGCAGTCAGTAAAGAAATGATTGATAACTATTGTGTTATAACACAGCTATTAACATCACTATAAACCTTCAACTATGGTGCACAAACTCAGTAATGAATACTGTTTCAAGTACCATTCAGGAATGATTACCTGTTAGACATATAATATAAACCCAACCTCTTAGCATGTAACGTCCCACATATGGGACGTTTTTCGGACTTTTTGCAACCGGCACTTTGGCGACCCCTAGTGGCTCGGCTGTGCATATTTTGTAATACAATATATAGATCGAATTAAAGCCCCATTTGTTGCCTGTGAATAGCCCTTTCAGGTGACAAAATCCATTGAGCGGTTCTCGAGTTACATGCCGGTATTTGAGACTTGTGCAAAGTACACTGTATTGCGCAAAATACCACTCCCGACTCAGGCTGCAGTAGTTCCGTCAATCTAGATCCGATCTCGAAAATGATTGTGGATCGTTGTAGCCAATGAGTGTGGCTTACCAATGAAACACCACATGGGGATGTATGAATCTAAAAAACAAAAAAAAACTAACAAGCGAAAACAGGAAGAGAAAAACAGCCGAATTAATTGAAGTTTATGAGAAAACTGAGTTTTTCTTTGTACACAGTTTACCAAAATCACTCCTGTTCACTCATTTCTGAATGGATCTTTATGAAGTTTGGATATGTACTACATAAGGCTTCAGGCTATGGCTCTGTCTGGATTTGTAAGCCATACCACCTTCTGGGGAAATACTACCTCTGGACTACTAACTACTACAGAAAAACTTGAGTAACAAGTTCTTCTACAACTCAAGTTCAGACCTATGTTACTCTATTACATTAGCACTAAAAGTGAATTATCTTTCTGGAATCATAAACTTCAGAATGTCATCTTTCAAAAGAGACCAGGCTCATGCATGTGCTATAAGTATAAAGTATTATGTTTTGGTTTGCAAAATAAATATGCAGTCCTCAAGTTCAAGTAAAAAATGTTTCACTTTTCTGCCCGCTTGATAAGCGGATGTTGCTTGAAAAAAAATTAAGAGATAGATGAATAAATACCAGTGTATAGAGGAAACATTTTAAGAAAAGTACAAATTCGTACCTGTGCAGATCACACCAGCATCTTCACTATGAGCACAGTTATGAGTGCCAAACCCTGCATGACCACAATCTTTTAAAGACAACTCTTCGCCTGTACAGGCAACATCATCCATCCAGATCTGGCCACTGCCCTCGCCAAAGCTGGCCCCGCCTGGTGCAGACAGGGCTTCACCACAGTCCACCTGTCTACACACCACCTTAGCAGCCTCCATGCCCCAGAGATCATCGCACACTGTCCCCCACTGGTCCTCATGGTAGACCTCCACTCTGCCAGAGCAGGAGTTATTCCCACCGGCCAGTCGGAATTGGTGATATGATACTGTAAAAGGAATCATGCAGTCAGTAAAGAAATGATTGATTGAACTTTTGTGTTATAACACAGCTATTAACATCAGTATAAACGTTCAACTATGATGCATATAATATAAACCAAATTAAAGCTGTCTGTAGTGGATGTTGTTTGGAAATGAATAAATAAATAGATGAATAAATACCAGTGAATAGAGGAAACATTTAAAGAAAAGTAACATTTCATTCCATAAGTGTGAGTTCGGGTATTTCTCTGTCTCTCGTGATATTATTTAGTTTGGCAAGCTTAGGCATGCGTGCCACCATTGACACAGTAGCTTCACCAATGGCACACTAGCAATAAATGTGCAAGAGAAAAACCTTCTTTGGAAATGTTGAACTGCCCTCTCATCTGCATGCCAAATTACCTTTATTGATATATCAAAAAAGAGAGTCAGAGCCAATCAGAGAGCAGAGTTGGGGCAGAATTTCACCAAATGGGGGTGGGGAAGAAATAACGTTGACTGAGTGGGCTCGGTAGACGATGGCAGGCCCGTTAGCTAAGAAACCTAAAGGCATTCCAGCCCTCGTCAACAGAAGAGGGGCTTTGTGTTTCAGAAGGACCGTGATGTGTGTACTTTATGTCTTGAAAACATAATTTTGAGACCAAACACAAGAAAACATTTAAGGCAGACATGGCTGAATCAATCAAACGTGCCGTGTCCAGGTGTGGGAAGCAAGCAAACACAAACAAGCTGTCACATTGCTCATTGCATTGTGAAATGTAGAAAGCCATTCACTAACGGAGAATATATTAAGGAGGCTTCCTCTGTAGCTGATGATGATGATGAATCGTTTATTTTCAGTCTTTGTTTACAGATCAATCAAAAACACACTTTGTGGACTTTCAAAAAAGAAAAAAGAAAAATCACAAATGTACATATTCAAAGTAAGCTCACACACAAAATCCAAACTCAATGACCGAAAAAAGGAATAGGCTGAAGCACAATCTTTGCCTATCCTTTACACTTCTTAAAAACTAAATATACTTTACTATAAGAAAGAAAAACTTAATATGCTGCATGATATAATTTTTCTTTTTAAAGAAAAAACAAAACAAATGTTTGATGTTTTTTTGTTTGATGTTTGATGTTTGATGTTTGATGTCAAAACTGTACTCCTGAATTATTTTATCCTTTAGGGCCTTTTTAAATCTCCCCTGAGAAGTACACAACTTCAACCCGTCACTAAGGCTATTCCACAATTTAACTGCCAAAATTGAAACACATCTCAGCTCAGAAGTTTTGTTTGATGGCACACTGATTAACAAAAACATTTGAAAATGGCACTTCATATCAAAAAGGTTGCTGACCCCTGGTGTAGAACCAAGTTTCAAGTTTCAAGTTTCTTTAATAGTTGTCATACAGAAGTACAGAATACTTTCATACAAAATGCTTCTTACTGTTACGCTCCAGAGACTGTGCTAGACAAGATAGTATCAAATAACATAGTATAGCATGTAATTTAGAAGAAGAAAATGAGGTCACAGTGTTCGGTATAGACATATGTACAATGTTCTGAGTTACCATATAATATACAATACTATGCAGTGTACTAATGTACAGTACTATATAGTGCAAAGCAGAAATGGGATGAGGTACAATTTAGGTACAATTTACAGTAAGGTGTACGAGTTGTAGTGCAATCCTTCATCAATAAATATAAAGTGTGGGGAGTGGGTGCTACAGTGTGTTTGTTTAAAGTGGGTGTGTGCTATAAAGTGTGTGGAGTGGGTGCTACAGTGTGTTTGTTTAAAGTGAGTGTGTGCGTGTGGATGTGTGTGCTATGTGCGTTTGGTGGTTGTTGTTGTGTAGTGTTCATTGTTCGTTTAGCAGCCTGATGGCCTGGGGATAGAAGCTTCTTCTGAGTCTTTCTGTGCTCGCCTTGAGACTCCGGTATCGCTTGCCTGACCGCAGCAGTTCAAAGAGGCAGTTGTTCGGGTGACTGGAGTCTTTAATGATTCTCTTAGCCTTGCCCTTGCAACGCTTGTTGTAAATGTTCTGGAGGGTGGGGAGCCCCCCTCCAATTGTGCGTTCGGCTGAACGTGTCACTCTTTGTAGTCTGCTTCGGTCTTGTGCAGTGCTATTCCCAAACCAGGAGGTGATGTTGCCGGTCAAGATGCTCTCTATTGTACATGAGTAGAAGTTCTTAAGGATCTTCTGACTGACTTGGAACTTCCTTAGGCGCCTGAGGAAGTAGAGGCGTTGTCGTGCCTTCTTCACAACACTGTCAATGTGTGTGGTCCATGTCAAGTCCTCGGATATGTAGGCTCCGAGGTACTTAAAGCTGTTGACTCTCTCAACCGGTGCCCCGTCGATGCTGAGGGGGCTGTAGTCCTTGACCCCCGACCTCCTGAAGTCCACAATCATCTCCTTTGTTTTGCTGACGTTCAGGGAGAGGCTGTTTTCCTGGCACCATCCCGCCAGGACCTTGACCTCTTCCAGGTAGGCACTCTCGTCGTTGGCAGAGATCAGGCCCACCACCACTGTGTCGTCAGCAAATTTGATGATTGTATTGCTACTCTGCTGAGCCACACAGTCGTGTGTGTACAGGGAGTAGAGGAGGGGACTCAGAACACAGCCCTGGGGGGCCCCTATGTTGAGGGTGATGGATGAGGAGGTGCAGTTGCCTGCTCTCACCACCTGGGGTCTGCCAGTCAGGAAGTCCAAGACCCACTGGCAGAGGTCATAGTTCAAGCCCAGGTCCCTGAGCTTGGCTATGAGTATGGAGGGGACTATGGTATTGAATGCCGAGCTGTAGTCGATGAATAGCATTCTCACATAGTTCCCCTGCCTCTTGTCCAGGTGTGATGCTGCTGTGTGCAGCACATGGGCTATTAAATAGGACAGGTTAAATATGTCAGTGAATACTGGGGCCAGTTGGTCGGCACAGACTTTTAGGACACGGCCGGGGATGCCGTCCGGACCTGCTGCCTTCCTGATATTCACTTTTTTAAAGGTCTGCCTCACCTCATGCTCTGTTACCCTGAACACTGCGCCTCCATCAGCAGCCGACCCCCCCCCCCCCCATTGCCGTGGCTTGTGAGCTGGTGTTGTTATTACCAGCATCAAACCTCGCATAGAAGGTATTGAGGTCATTTGCTAAGGAGATGTCACTGTTCAGTTTGAGGGAGGCGCCTTTGTAGTCTGTCATCGTTTTGAGCCCCTGCCACATAGCTCTAGAGTCAGCTTGTTCAAACTGGAAACTGGAACCTTGGGTTGTACAGTTACCTGGCCACCATGTAGTAAGTCCAGATACTGACACTCATCTTGATCTGTTGCTCCTTTGGTTCATGTGTGCAGAATGGATATGTGCTTTTTGCCAGACCTGGGGAGACCCGGGAGCCAGCCAATACGAGTCTCAGGCGCTTACTGACTGACTGAGTGAGTGTGTGAGTGAGTGAGTGAGTGAGTGAGTGAGTGAGTGAGTGAGTGAGTGAGTGAGTGAGTGAGTGAGTGAGTGAGTGAGTGAGTGAGTGAGTGAGTGAGTGAGTGAGTGAGTGAGTGAGTGAGTGAGTGAGTGAGTGAGTGTGAAAGGAATTCCCTCATAGTTCTTTTATTGAATGTCGGCGAGGCGAACAGAGAGACGAGACAGAGTCAGATGGCAGTCTGCAGAGTTTTACTGAACCGTCACAGCACAAGTAGACCACAATCCGGACCACGCACCTCCGCACACCGAGCGAGCCAGTGCCAAGTGGTGGTTTCGTCAATACATCGTCACATCATTTATACATTTCTCGTCAGAATGGTGTGTGTATCCCTCGCGGTGTGTATCCATGAATGTCTGTGTGGTGTGTGTGTGTGTGTGTGTGTGTGCTGGTGTTTGCTTAGATGGGGAAAAGGAGGGGCTGTTTTCCTCCGCTCTCCTTATCAGATGGTGTGTGTATTTCTCTCGGTGTGTATGCATTGATGTCTGTGTGGTGTGTGTGTGTGTGTGTGTGTGTGTGTGCTGGTGTTTGCTTAGATGGGGGAAAGGAGGGGCTGATTCCTCCGCTCTCTTTATCAGATGACGGCATATAATTTGTGTGTGTACATGTGTGTTGGTGTGTGTGTGGGTGAGTGTGTGTGTGTCGGTGTGTGTGTGTGCTAAAGTGAGACACTCTCGACAGCACAAAAGGGGGGGGGTGTGTATGTCTCTCTATGTGTGTGCATTGATGTCTGAGATGACGGCATATAATTTGTGTGTGTGCATGTGTGTTGGTGTGTGTGTGTGTGAGTGTGTGTGTGTCGGTGTGTGTGTGGGCTTTTGCATGCTTCTGATATCATCATGCACCTGTGTCTAGAACTGTTTCATGGATGTGTTTACACAGAGACCGTTTCATCGGGCCTGTGTTTACACAGAGACATCTGACGTCAGTGTACAGCCTGAAGATATAAGATATTGACAACAGATCAATGAATTAAAACTATCAATCCCCCTTTTGACATATAAATCTATATGTCAACACAACAATTCATTGTGCACCCAACAATATGACACAACCATCACCCGTGAAATACTAATTACAATCACACAATATAAATTCATAGAGGAATGAAAACACAAAAAAAAATAACAATAAACTGACGTTGATTTAACCTCAACCAGGACCTGTAAACTATGGAAATGATGCTTGACCGCTTTCGCATGATGTACATGCCTGAAATACTATGTAAGACAGTTCAGACAGGTCAGTGTTATTCTGCACAATATCAATCATATTTCAAGACAGTTCAGTTTTAGTTCAGTCACATTTTGCATAATTTCAATCATATTTTAAGACAGTCCAGTTTTAGTTCAGTCACATTTTGCATAATTTCAATCAATTTACACTTTCTCATCTATTATTCTAATATTCTTATTTCAATTAATTATTTAAATTCAGTAATTTATTCAGTTGTTGAGTCCACCATTCAGTTGCTGTGAGGAGTCCACACAGTCCACACAATCCCCCTTTGAGACTGTGAATCCCACAGTCTCAACACCAATCCCCCGCAGGCCATCAGGCAGAGAGCGCTCCTCGTCAGTCAGCCATCACCTCCCCCAGAGGACACTGCATCATACTGAATTCAGGCCGAAGTCCTGTTGCCGGCCCCTCCCCCTCAATCCGGCACCAGCCCTACATTTCCAGGCGACCGAGCGACAGCTCGTGACATCTCGTGATATCGGCCGGGTTTCATTTCCACCCCACCACCGGCAAAGGTATGGAGAGGAGAAGGGCCTCGGCACGGTTCTCAGCATGACCACAGCGTCCCCAATGAAGAGGATGACAGCTGACCGTTCCCCATCGCGTCCATGGTCGCTCAGCCTCTCCCCAACCTGACAGCTTTCAGATTCAAAGCACACAGAACACCACACAGCTTACTCAACAACCAGTACAATGCATCCAGACTTATTAATGAGAACACCCATTGATTGAAATACATAAAAAATGCGTAAAGAACCACTCAATTTCAGATTCACAGTTGGGGCATATCAGCGTCATATTCCGTCACCATCACCCAAATCACAAATGAAAAAGAGGATATAATCAGAGATACATAAAAAAAAATGCAATGATTTCCAATGGTTGCAATCTCTATGCCGAAGGATCATTAGAAAATCAGACTAAAATTCACATAAAACAAATCAAAACAAAACACACATTGTCCCACATAAGAGTAGACAATATTCTAATGAGTATATGATAAAAAGAAAAGAAAGAAAAAAAAAGATCTTGTCCCCATTCTCACAACCCTACCACGACCTCATAGAAACTTGCAGTTGGTTCCCCCACATCCTCATCCCCGGATGCCATCATGTCAGCAGAGTCCGGTGGCTCAGACACGGGGGACCCCAGCTGGACAGGAAAGAGACGGGGAGGAGAGCCGGCCGGTGCATCCTCCAAGGGCTCCTCATAGGCCGGTGCCTTGAGCACGGATCCTGCAGTTGCCTCGTGGGCATCCTCTCCATCCCCCAACAGGGCCTCCAACTCGTCCATACCATACATACCACCCTCTCCATCACCTACACACCCAGCCTCCCCTCCATTCACCATCATCTGGTACCCAGCATCCCCTCCATTTCTGTATTTTCAGTGTAATTAGAACAACTTGAAACACACTTGGATTCCATTCATACTAGTCTGCTCATCGGACACCGTGACAGTATCATTTATATAATTGTATTATATTTCCTGGTCAGAGTTGTTATTAGTTACACCATGAGAACGTTGAGGATTCTCTTCCCCTTGCAGTGTACGTAGTCTCTGTAACAAAACAACTTTGTTATGTATTTTGGTATCGTCTAATTACATTATGATTAAAGATCAGCGTCATATTCCGTCACCATCACCCAAATCACAAATGAAAAAGAGGATATAATCAGAGATACATAAAAAAAAAATGCAATGATTTCCAATGGTTGCAATCTCTATGCCGAAGGATCATTAGAAAATCAGACTAAAATTCACATAAACCAAATCAAAACAAAACACACATTGTCCCACATCAGAGTATACAATATTCCATGAGTAGACAATATTCTAATGAGTATATAATAAAAAGAAAAGAAAAAAAAAAATCTTGTCCCCATTCTCACAACCCTACCACGACCTCATAGAAACTTGCAGTTGGTTCCCCCACATCCTCATCCCCGGATGCCATCATGTCAGCAGAGTCCGGTGGCTCAGACACGGGGGACCCCAGCTGGACAGGAAAGAGACGGGGAGGAGAGCCGGCCGGTGCATCCTCCAAGGGCTCCTCATAGGCCGGTGCCTTGAGCACGGATCCTGCAGTTGCCTCGTGGGCATCCTCTCCATCCCCCAACAGGGCCCCCAACTTGCCCATACACAGGGCCTCCAACTTGCCCATACCATACATCTCCAACATGGCCTCCAACTCGTCCATACCATACATACCACCCTCTCCATCACCCACACACCCAGCCTCCCCTCCATTCACCATCATCTGGTACCCAGCATCCCCTCCATTTCTGTATTTACAGTGTAATTAGACAATAATATGCGAACAACTTGAAACACACTTGGATTCCATTCATACTAGTCTGCTCATTGGACCCCGTGACAGTATTATTTATATAATTGTATTATATTTCCTGGTCAGAGTTGTTATTAGTTACACCATGAGAACGTTGAGGATTCTCTTCCCCTTGCAGTGTATGTAGTCTCTGTAACAAAACAACTTTGTTATGTATTTTGGTATCGTCTAATTACATCATGATTAAAGTGATGATGGAGATTATGATTTTTTAGAGTCGTGACCGACCAGACGGTCCACGTGGGGAACACTTGAAGAGTTGAGGATCGACTGGCTCTTCAGTCTGGATCGGTACGTAGAATGATAGCTCGTCAAGCCATAGAAACAACGAATTGAGAGGAAATAAAATTAGAAATCTTTAGAAATAAAACTCCCCCTGCGGGTATTTTAAATACAATAAAAAGCATAAAACAAGAAGAGCGGAAGTTTGAATACAATCAGTCTGATTAAACCAGAGAGAGAAAAACAAACATATATATTTAACCAGTCTCCCCTGATTTAGGAGTTAAAGTGCCCAGACATTTTCTAAGATTGATCAAATTGGTCTGCTTTAAAAGCCTCCCGTGTGGTTGATTGACTGTGTTTGTATGTATATGTATGTATGTGTGTTTTATGTATATGTGCGTGGTTATGTGTGTGTATGTGCATGTATATATGTGTGTGTGTGTGTGTGTGTGTGTGTGTGTGTGTGTGTGTGTGTGTGTGTGTGTGTGTGTGTGTGTGTGTGTGTGTGTGTGTGTGTGTGTGTGTGTGTGTGTGTGTGTGTGTGTGTGTGTGTGTGTGTGTGTGTGAGTGAGTGAGTGAGTGAGTGAGTGAGTGAGTGAGTGAGTGAGTGAGTGAGTGAGTGAGTGAGTGAGTGAGTGAGTGAGTGAGTGAGTGAGTGAGTGAGTGAGTGAGTGAGTGAGTGAGTGAGTGAGTGAGTGTGTGTATGTACGGGGGCCTTGTTACTACCTGGTACAACCCAATATTAGAAGCCCGCTAGGTGTCGCCACCACACCTCATACAACCTTCCAATACCTTCTCATACCACCTTCTCATACCTCTCATTACACCTACTAATACCTTCTCATACCACCTACTAATACCTTCTCATTACACCTACTAATACCTTTCCATACCACCTACTAATACCTTCTCATTACACCTACTAATACCTTCTCATTACACCTACTACAGTGGCGGCTTCCTCCCTTTCTACCCCTAATCTCAGCTAATTCCAGTCTACATCCAGTCTACACCCACTCCCCCTTAGGCCTAAGAGAGAGGGAACACAAGATAGATTAATGGGGATTGAGGTGGGGAAAATTTAATCACCCTTCCTTCTCCTGCCCTATTTCGCAACATACCGTCTTTAAAAAATGCTACGTCACGGATTGACATCGACACAAATCTCTCTGCGCCCATAGATTGTAGCTGAGCTATAATGCCTGACCTAGACGTAAGGCCCATAGCCCCCAGTGGGGCTATCGGGTGTACGCCCATCGGGTGTACGCGTCGAGTAGTCCCCTCGGCACTGCTATCAGGAGCCATCGGACTCTCCATAGCCACTTTTACCTTGAAAGAGAGAGAGAGAGAGAGAGAGAAAAAAAAAAAAACGAGCAGGGGAGAAGGGGAGAGAGAGAGAGAGAGAGAACGGGAAAGCCAGAGAGAGAGCGCGTGAGGAAAAGTGCCAGTCCGGGGCGCGCGAGCGAAAGAGAGAGAGAGAGCGGGGAGAGAGAGAAGGAACGAGTGAGTGAGTGAGTGAGTGAGTGAGTGGCTGGGTGACTGACTCCCCATAGTTAAAACAAGCATGTGTGAGTGTTGTAGCCTACTGACGAGACCCGAGCATCTCAACATGAACAAAATGCCAACTTTGATTTAGGCAAATTAAAGCAATATGCATTTCACCTTAACTTAGTGTGTAGTGCACTTCTGACAGTAGCTAATGTTACTAACTAAACCTCTGAGACCCACATAGACCCATTTCTGTATTTTATAGGGGGGACAGGGTATCCTTAATTCTCATACTAAATGATTTACAGCATCATTCAGGACCATAGATATCTATGTTCAAGACGCGTGTAGCTTTATGCCAAGCAAGCAGTGCAAAAATTTACCGTAGTGGCATGCAGTAATGCGCCTTTCATTTTCCGCCGCCCAGCGCCCAGGTCGCGCGGAAATAGGCTGTCTATTGCCATTCTCTTTGACAAACTCTAACCTTAACCAGCTCCTTAACAACGCCTAAACTTAACCGTTCTAACCTTAACCAACTCCGAAACAATGCCTAACCTTAACCTTAACCTTAACCATGCCTAACCTTAACCATAGAAATTATATTGCCATTCTCTTTGACAAACTCTAACCTTAACCAGCTCCTTAACAGCGCCTAAACTTAACCGTTCTAACCTTAACCAACTCCGAAACAATGCCTAACCTTAACCTTAACCTTAACCATGCCTAACCTTAACCGGCGAAATAATACACGTTAAAAAAAAATCACGTTAAAAAATATTTTCGATGGGATTCGAACTCGCCAGCAAACAAGCCATAGGATCCACAGCCATGTGTCCTTGCCAATTGAGCTATTGCTAGATACTGAATAAGGGGCGGTGACTTATATATATTGAGCTCCGCTCGTGTGCGCATGCGCGGGCACCTCGCGCGAGCACGCCGGCGCACGCACGCACCTGAGCGAGCACGCCGCCGCCGGTGCACGCACGGTAGCATTTGTCTGAAAAGAAGGGCGCTTTACCGCACTAGCGTGCGGTGACGAATGCGGAAGCATTTTTGCACTGCTTGCTTGGCATTAACGTACAGGCGTTCAGCGTAGTTCAGATAGTATCATGTTGGGTAATGAGGCAGTGACTTACCTACAGACGGTAGCCAATTGAGACACAGCGCTCCCCACAGGCACACAGCTGACAGCACAACAGACTTCATACTCTGAAAACAGCACACAACACAGCATGAAATATATGGGTTCAGAACTTCACACTCGTATACAGTACCAACAGATGATGAAGCCAGTGATTGCTGATTATTTTTAAGACGATTAGTCATTGACTTTGGAAACATCATGCATGTATTGAACATTAAGAAAAACAGAAAAACTTGCCTTTTGAACAGTGGATTTCCTTTTGAACAGTGGATTTCCACAATTGTTTCACAATTGATTATCTTGTTTTCATAATCGTTGGAAGCCAAAATTATAATTGAAAATGAAATTTGATTAATTAAGGATTCTAACAGAATGAAATGCGAATAGAAAGTCACTTAAAAGTTGTAGGACAATTAATCATAAGGTCTCACCTCACTCTGTTCTCTCTCTCTCCGCTGCAATAACTGGTGATGATGAAAGGAAACACACTCCTTTTCTGTGGATTTGTTATCTTAAAGAACGCATTGGATGTGATTCCCTGTAAATCTGTCAAGGTTGTCTTTCTACCAGGCTCTAGGCTTATCAATGTTGAGACGCTGCAGGTCGCCCTGGCCAACCTGACCCCTAATCCTACAAAGAAGGCCCTAGCCTTGCATAGGAGGGAGAGAGATACGAGCTTCAAACCAGACACCAATCTAAAGGTGTTCTGACATAATTTACTATCACAGAGGAAAAAACCCACAATTCTTCACTATAGCAAAACTATCCACCTAGCAAGAAAAAAATTATTACAGAAAACCCTGGAAATTCCAGAATCCTCTTTTCCAATATGGATCTACTGCTCAACATGGCCCCCACCCTTCCGCAGTCCACTTCCATCAGAGCCAGCATTACTCATGATGGAAATAACGCTGATTAGAGCAAACCGTGCAAAGCAACTATGAGAAGATTCACACGCATCACATTAGATGAGCTTTGCAAAACTATATCAGAATGTAACTCCTCCATCTCAGACATTGATCCTGTACCTACAGCATTTTTTAAATGGGTGTTTAATAGTGTTTCAAGCCCTGTGCTAGATATCATCAACACGTCCCTTACATTATGACTGGTATTTTCTCAGATGCCTTTAAAACAACAGTTGTAAAACCCGTATTAAAAAAACCGAACTTAGATAGTGATGGCAGGGCGCCAGGGTGGCGCACCACGTACAGCACTGCGGTGCAACACGGCCGTCCAGGGTTCGACTCCCGGACCCGGCGACCTTTGCCGAATGTCTTCCCCCGTCTATCTCCCATACTTCCTCTCTCTCTCTCTACCGGACTGCCCGGTAACAAAAACCAATAAAATATCTACCAAATTTCTTTTTTTTTAAAGTAATGCACTGGCAAACCATAGACCGAATATCCAACCTCCAGTTCATTAGTAAGGTACTTGAAAAGATAGTTTCAGTTGAAATAAGTTGGTTAAACTGGTTCAAATGTACATCAGAGGGAGGAAGTTCTATGCTGAACTAGGAGGCCAAATGTCTGAGAAATATGACTGCTATGGGGTTGCACAAGGGAGTTGCCTACAGTAGGTCCTTTACTCTTTCCCTTTACATGTTACCACTGGGTGATATCAGAGAACATAATGTAGGTTTCCACAGCTATGCAGATGATACACAATTCTACATATCTGCAAAACCAAATGATATAGCAGCTATTAACTCCATAGAACAAAACTGAAATTCTAATGATCTGCCCCAAAACAACCTTGACCTTGTCTATTATGCTGCTATTTATTTTATGTCTACTGTGAAGAACTTTGAGCTGCAATACTTGAATTTATTATTATTTATTATTACAGTATATAATAGCTTAATAATAGTTCCTCGCCCCCACCGTGAGCGTAAACAGAAGAGGGGTATGCACGGAGGACTGAGGGCTATAGAATATCTAGCACTGTTGCACTTTACTGTTACATTTGCACTCTGGTTGGATGACAACCGTCTTTTAGTTGTACTGTACCTGTGCTGTATAATGATAATACATTTCATTTCAATTAATCCACTTGGGGAAATGCAGGGGTCATAGCATCCAATGCAGGGGGATGAGGAGGGGAGGTACAGGCAGGGTGATAGAAATAAGAATAAAAATATGAGAATAAAAGATGATGTAGATAATAAAGAACAATGTCAATTATGAAATAAAATAAAAATATATAAGAATAAAAGATGAGGTACATAATAAATAACAAGGTAAAATATGAAATACAAATATAAGAACAAAATACGAGGTACAATATATAATAAAGAACAAGGTCAAATGTGAAATAAAAATATAAGAATAAAAGACGAGTTAGATAATAAAGAACAAGGTGTAATAAAAATATCTACTGGACAGGTGAGACAAATGTATAATCGGTAATAAAAACACCATACAAGATACACGATTCCCTTATTGCCACACAACCAGGTTGATGGTATTTGTGGTCGGTACAGAGTGTATTAAGCTCTACAGTACATACAACTGGAACATTGATACATTTACCCCTCCCTTCCCAGCAATGGATACATAATACAGCACAACATGACACAATAAATACATAAATACAGCACAGCACGACACAGCACAACATAACACGCGGAAGAGTCTAGTCCATCAGGTCAGGAGCTTGGTTAGTGTAAGGGGGGAGGGGAAGAGGGGGGCCAAGGGAGTTCAGGGTCCGGATGCCTGTAACTGTTCCGCAACTGTAAGTTACTTCCGGGGTAGGCCTGATTGGCCCCGACAGGCACGTGACGCGCAACTTTCTCTGCCGCGCGGCACGCTCCGCGGAGCGGAGCGGCAGAGCTTGCGGAATTATGTAACCGCCCTAATCCGCCATGATTTTCATTCGGCGCTTCAGCTCACCTGGCAGAGCAGCGGTCCTGCGGTCCTGCGGTCCGTTGTTGACGAGTTCGAATCTCATCAAATTTTTTTTTTTAACGTGATTTTTTTTTTAGCGTGTATTCTTTCGCCGGTTAAGGTTAGGCATGGTTAAGGTTAAGGTTAAGGTTAGGCATTGTTTCGGAGTTGGTTAAGGTTAGAACGGTTAAGTTTAGGCGCTGTTAAGGAGCTGGTTAAGGTTAGAGTTTGTCTTAGAGAATGGCAATATTCTTTCTATGGTTAAGGTTAGGCATGGTTAAGGTTAAGGTTAAGGTTAGGCATTGTTTCGGAGTTGGTTAAGGTTAGAACGGTTAAGTTTAGGCGCTGTTAAGGAGCTGGTTAAGGTTAGAGTTTGTGTTAGAGAATGGCAATAGACAGCCTATTTCCGCGCGACAGCTCTCAGCAGCCTCGTTGCGCGTCCTGAGTTTGCCGCGTCACGTGCCTGTCGGGGCCAATCAGGCCTACCCCGGAAGTAACTTACAGTTGCGGAACGGGTACAGGCGGTCCGGATGGCGGTTGGGAAGAAGCTGTCCTTGAAGCGGGTGGTTTTTGAGAGGATGGACTTGAAGCGCTTACCTGAGGGCAGGGGCTGAAACAGGGGGTGTGCTGGGTGTGAGGGGTCTTTTGCTATTTTTTTGGCACGGGTGGTTGTGCGGGAGGTGAAGATGGAGTCCAGGGAGGGAAGGTCACACCCTATGATTTTGGAGGCCTTGTTAATGATGCACTGACGTTTTTGAATGGAGAGTTTTTGTGCAGAACCGTACCAGACTATGATTGATGAGGTGAGTATGCTTTGGATGATGGCAGTATAGAATCACATGTGCATAATATCTATCTATAGATATATCTATCTAATAAATAAACTTTAAACTTGATATATACAGCCACCCAGGTATAATATACAGAATCTAATCTATCCTGAAATGACCTGAATCACAAATCAATTGAAACTGTATGGGTGGAAATCCTATTCGAAAGGGCGAAATCCCTACTGGTTGGCACAGTCTACAGGCCGCCAGATCATAGTGGCTTTTATGATACACTGGATGGGTGTTTAGCTGGAGTTGAGGATGTAGACAAAATTCTTATTGGAGACTGGAACACGGATATGCAACGAAAAGATGCACCCGTCTTCAAGTCATTCAGTAGGTTTTGTGATCTGCACGGCCTCAGCCAGCTAATCACCCAACCCACACGTGTATGTGAATCAACTCAGACTACCATTGACCTCATTCTGACCTCCGACAAGTCCAAGATCTCCAATAAAGGGGTTATAGCATGCGGGTTAAGTGATCATTATATGATATTCTGTACCCGCAAAAAACTAAAACAAAAGGCTGGCTGCCACAAAACAGTCACATCTAGAGACCTCAAAACCTACTCTAGCGAGGCCTTCAACCTTGAACTGATGAGGTACTCAATAAACTGAGCGCCCTCCAACCTAACAAGGCCACTGGCCATGACAACATCCCCTCCAAATTCCTCAGAGACTCAGCAGCCGCCATCACCCCAATCATCACACACATAATAAACCTCTCCATAAAACAGGGACACGTCCCCAAGGACTTCAAAATTGCGAGGGTGACCCCTCTGCACAAAAAGGGCAGCAAATTAGACCCAGGCAACTACCGCCCTGTTTCTATTCTCACCTCCATCTCGAAAGTCATGGAAAAAATTGTCTACGAACAGGTCGAAAAGTACCTAGCGGAAAAAAATCTAATCTACGAATTCCAATCTGGCTTCAGAACATCCCACTCCACTGACACATGCCTTCTCTATTTGAATGACCACATCAAACAAGAGGTGGACCCAGGCAAATATTGCGGCATGGTCATGCTGGACCTACAAAAGGCCTTTGACACGGTCAATCACTCCATTCTGATTGACAAGCTAAAAGCAATTGGTTTTGATAGTCTATCAGTGAGCTGGATGCAATCCTACCTTGAGGGGAGGGAACAGATGGTGGAGGTAAACGGTACCCTATCCCCCCCCCTCACAGTGAGCTGTGGTGTTCCACAAGGAAGCATACTAGGTCCGCTACTGTTCCTAATTTATGCAAATGACATGTCGTCAGCTTGTGACTGCAACTTGTTCCTGTTTGCGGACGACTCAGCCCTGCTGGTCTCTGACAAGAACAAGTTACAGGTTGAAAAAACCCTCAGCTCGGAACTAGGCAGAATCTGCATATGGCTCGCTGATAACAAACTATCATTACACATGGGCAAAACAGAGTCCATTCTCTTCGGTTCAAATAACAAACTCAGCAAGACCGACGGCTTCTCAGTTACAGTGGGTGACAATATTGTCACAAGGAAAGATGAAATTACCTACCTGGGTTCCATCCTAGAGGCTAATCTCTCCTGTGACAAAATGGCATCCAATGTAATACAAAAAGTCAACCAACGAACTCGATTCTTGTACCGGATCTCCTCTCTGGTAAACAAGAATACCCTGAAGTCTCTGGCAGGAGCACTCATTCAGGGGTACTACGACTATGCTTGCACCTCATGGTACCAAAGCACCTCAAAGGCGCTAAAAACAAAATTACAAACATCTCAAAACAAACTGGTCAGACTACTGCTTGACCTTACTCCTAGAACCCACCTCACCCCTGCCCACTTTGACAACCTAGGATGGCTTAGAGTAGACGACAGAGTACAGCAACTTGCAATGGGCCTGGTCTACAAGATACACTACACGACCAAGGTACCCATGTACATGTCAAAATACTTCCCAAAGGTCAGTGAATACCACGATCACAACACCAGAGGGAGCTCCACAAATCATGTTAAACCCAGATTCGGCTCAAATAAGGGACTAAACACGTTTCGCAATTATGCCACATCAATGTGGAACGCCCTACCCAAAGCTGTAAAGGAATGTGGATCACTACCCACTTTCAAAACCTCTCTCAAGGGACACCTACGGGAGACTGCAATTCAACACTGGCCCCTGTAAATATCCTAACCCAACCCCCTCCAATGTACAGTCATTTACCTAGTATGGTTTTGTCAATAGTCCAATGTACAATTTTGTTTGTTTGTACAGTGTCTCCCCCCCCCCTCAATGTACAGTTTTGCTTGTTTATACAGTGTGCCCCCCCCCCAACCACCTCCAATGTAGATTACCCAGTATGGTTGTCAATACCCCAGTGTACCCAACCCCCCCCACCCAACCTCCTCCAATGTACAGTTTCTACGTCAAATGTATATACTCCCTTTTCCTGACTCCTTCTGTATCACAAACAGTACTGTATTTGCAAATCTGGTATGTCATAAATGTATAGATGTAGCAGTACTGACTATCTGTATGTCATGTATGTCATATATGTCCTGATGAATTGAAAATGGGGGACCCTGATGTAAACAAGACGAAAGTCTTTCTCTGGTCTGCATCCCCTTAACAATTGTGTGTATTGAGCTGTACTGTATTGTACCCATTCTGCAATCTGTTAATAAAGTTTTCAATCAATCAATCAATCAATCAATCCTAAGTCAACCTCATGTAATTAAAAAAGATATATATACTAGCTAACCTATGTCTACTCTGTACAATGTGCAATACTCCATACTGAGTCTTAGTCTACCCTGGTATAAATAGACAGTCAGGGTAAGCAGATTTTCAATACATATAAATGTGTGTATACCAATAAGATGTAGGGTGCTAATAAATTAATGGTAGTTGTGTGAATCCTTGTGCAAGGTGTGCCAGAGTCCGAGCAGGGTTCAGTAATTAAGAGTACAGTCCTTGCCCACAGTTGTGGCTGACCTAGGGGATATGTGCTGTGTTGGAAGGACTACATTGTGTTTTTTTTAGCTTAGTAAATACATTGGTATTTTAGCTTAGTTCATACAATCTGGCAGGTGAATCACGTGATCTGGCAGGTGAAGATGGTGTCCTATCGCTTGTAGTGAGCCAGACCTATTTGTTTAAAAATATAAATCCAGAATACCTTATAACATGTGCTGATCTTGGTTTTCAGTCATTCAACCTGTAACAACTCCTGATTGAGTAAACACTTGGGAGCAGTTAAATCTGCTATCCCCACACACACACATAGGACAGAGCTTCTCATGACAGTTACATCCATCTGCTCTGGCTTGTACCATCTTGCCAACCCTCTTCAATAACCTGGTATGTGTTTGCACCATATAACCTGTGCTGGAGGGCCCCTTCGAAGCCCTTCAGGTGGCCTATGGCAGGGTCTACTGCCACAGCCCTCATTTGTGGGCTCAATTTAAATGAAAGAGCGAAACGTATCGTATCTTATTAAACTCATGAGGAATCTGTTGACAAAGTTATTAAAGCTATAGAGTGTGCACTCCCTATAATAATAATAATAAAAACTAGACAATTCCGCGCGGGGGAAATTGTGAAAGTGTGGGTGACGCCTGTGCACCGCCGGCCAACGGGAGAGGGTCTCTCGCGAGTCTCTATGATAAACGGTTCAAAGGATACAAAAAGGGGGCGCGGCCTAAGGATCGGGGGAGTGGTCAATATAGACCAATGAAAGAGGATATCCCTACTGAGTGCAATGACACAACCCGCAAGTCGCATAGCACTATTACACTATTACACACTATTACACTATTACACACTATTACACTATTACACTATTACACACTATTACACTATTACACTATTACACACTATTACATATTACACTATTACACACTATTACACTATTACACAATATTACACTATTACACACTATTACACACTATTACACTATTACACTATTACATACTATTACACACTATTACACTATTACACACTATTACACTATTACACTATTACACACTATTACACTATTACACTATTACACACTATTACACTATTACACTATTACACACTATTACACTATTACACTATTACACACTATTACACTATTACACAATATTACACTATTACACACTATTACACACTATTACACTATTACACACTATTACACTATTACACACTATTACACTATTACACTATTACACACTATTACACACTATTACACTATTACACACTATTACACTATTACACTATTACACACTATTACACTATTACACTATTACACACTATTACACTATTACACACTATTACACTATTACACTATTACACACTATTACACTATTACACTATTACACACTATTACACTATTACACTATTACACACTATTACACTATTACACACTATTACACTATATTACACTATTACACACTATTACACTATTACACTATTACACACTATTACACTATTACACTATTACACACTATTAGGCTAAGAGAATCATTAAAGACTCCAGTCACCCGAACAACTGCCTCTTCGAACTGCTGCGGTCAGGCAAGCGATACAGGAGTCTCAAGGCGAGCACAGAAAGACTCAGAAGTAGCTTCTATCCCCAGGCCATCAGGCTGCTAAACGAACAATGAATGAACACTACACAACAACAACCACCAAACGCACATAGCACACACATCCACACGCACACACCCACTTTAAACAAACACACTGTAGCACCCACTCCACACACTTATAGCACACACCCACTTTAAACAAACACACTGTAGCACCCACTCCCCACACTTTATATTTATGGATGAAGGATTGCACTACAACTCGTACACCTTACTGTAAATTGTACCTAAAATTGTACCTCATCCCATTTCTGCTTTGCACTAGATAGTACTGTACATTAGTACACTGCATAGTATTGTGTATTGTATATTATATGGTAACTCAGAACATTGTACATATGTCTATACCGAACACTGTGACCTCATTTTCTTCTTCTAAATTCATGCTATATTATGTTATTATGTTATTTGATACTATCTTGTCTAGCACAGTCTCTGGAGCGTAACAGTAAGAAGCATTTTGTATGAAAGTATTCTGTACTTCTGTATGACAACTATTAAAGAACTTGAACTTGAACTTGAACTATTACACTATTACACTATTACACACTATTACACTATTACACACGATTACACTATTACACTATTACACAAGATTACACTATTACACAATATTACACTATTACACTATTACACACTATTACACTATTACACACTATTACACTATTATACTATTACACTATTTCACTATTACACACTATTACACACTATTACACTATTAAACTATTACACTATTACACTATTACACACTATTACACTATTACACACTATTACACTATTACACTATTACACACTATTACACACTATTACACTATTACACTATTACACTATTACACACTATTACACACTATTACACTATTACACACTATTACACTATTACACTATTACACACTATTACACTATTACACACTATTACACACTATTACACTATTACACTATTACACACTATTACACTATTACACACTATTACACTATTACACTATTACACACTATTACACTATTACACTATTACACAAACGGTTCAAGAGATACACTAAGGGGGTGTGGCATAATGGGGCGTGGTCTAAGGATCGGGGGAGTGGTCAACATCGACCAATGAAAGAGGATATCCCTACCGAGTACAATGGGTCAACATAGACCAGGGGTCGGCAACCTGCGGCCTCGAGGCCGCATGCAGCTCTTTAGCCAATCAGCTGTGGCTCCCTGGCCCAAAAAAAATAAAAAATTAAATAAAAAATTTGAGATCGATGTCATACTGTGACACTGAAATGAAAAAATATTTCATCAACTAAGATATTTAGTCAACAAAAGGCTTACCTGTATGCCTGATATGTGGTGAGAAATTTGCGAACAATGAAAATGTTACTTTTTATTTTATAGATTTTCCACAAATAAGGGAAGGACTCAAATATACCTGAATAGTTCAGGGTTTTATTTCAAAGTCGGTCTACAGACACCAGTGTTTTGTCTCCTCTTCTGTGTTTTATTAAAAAATAGGTCTACACAGCCAGTTGTTTTTCTCCTCTTCATAAGAGTTTGAGGTTTTCCTTTGGTAAAAACAGGTAAAAACAGCAATTAAAAAGTAAATTTTTTTCTTTTTGTTGCTTTATAATCCCAGTAATGCAACAAACTGTGTGCTATAAGTATAAAGTATAATAAATCGCAAATTACTTTGGGTATGCAATTGTCAGGCGTTTTATGCTAAATGTGGGGTATGCTTGGGGATATATAAAACGTTATACACTGTGTTATCTTCATTTTAAGGGTAAATATGTTGTGCGGCTCCCTGAGCATTTTATTTTGTGGGACGGGGGAAAATTGGCTCTTTTGATAGTAAAGGTTGCTGACCCCTGACATAGACCAATGAAAGAGGACATCCCTACTGAGTACAATGACACAACCTGCAAGACAGAGGGCACTGTCAATCAATTCAGTACTGCTACACAGAGGGGCGATTAAGGGTTAACTCCATGAGAGGTCATTGGCAGGTCAGCTGTAGCCATGAGCCATGAGCCATGAGCCACACACCTGTTACCACTAATTAGGCACGAATGACTTGCACTTTCAAGTTCAAGTTCAAGTTCAAGTTCAAGTTCAAGTTCTTTCGACCCAATGTATTTCAATGAGGGCAGATGCATGACTGCATTCTCACGATGATTAAAAGCAAACGATAAGAGATGAAGCGTTGTGACTTTCAGATGAGCACTTCAAGGGTTATGTGAAGGGTTGTGTGCGATATTGTGGCATTCCGTCGACAATTGTGGCACCGGTGACGATCAGAACACAAGGGGGGAAAAGCGATAAAATCAGCCTTTTCTTAGAGTGGGAACACATTGGTGTCTATGGGGAGGAGAACCTTCAAACAAATGGTCAACAGTTGAGATAGAAATGTCCAATTCCATTTATTTTTCTTTTGTGAGCGAGGCGACAGCCGTGTCATCGTTTCGATGTGTTGTTTTTATATCTACGTCCAAAATTGAGATCACTGTCGCAATTTACCCAAGGAGGTGGAAAAAAATGATTTCACCTCCTACACTCTAACTTGCAATGCATTTCCAATGGGACCGAAATGTTCCTGTTTAAAGTCGATTTGTAGCCAAAGGGTGCGGTGAAACTTTCCGAAAAGTAATAGACACTAGAGTTGGAGCAAGCCGGTCGTTTTGATACCTTTCACGCGTATAGGGCGCGAACGCTCTGGGAGGAGTTTTGTTGGCAAAATCGGCGGAATAAAGAAAGAATAAATAAAAAGAGTATAGGTTACTATAGTGTGGTTGCAACCTGGCTTCGCCAGGTCACCCACACTAATTAGGCATAAAATAAGCATATAAAGATAAAGACACCGAAGTTAATGAACAACAAGCTAACGGTAGGAAACGCCCTGGCCCTGAGGAAAAGAACAGGCCGCACACTGACGAACAGGAAAATATTGTATCAACAACGCTGATTATAGGTGATTCTGCTGTAGGCAGGACCGCCTCAGGGGGTGTGCGAGCAGTGCGGTCGCACAGGGCCTCGCGGGAAGGGGGGCCTCGCACAAAAAATAAATTAAAAAAATTAAAAAAAAGTTTTTTTATTTTTTTTTTTTATTATTATTTTTTTTTATTTTTTATTTTTTTGCGAGGCCCCCCTTCCCGCGAGGCCCTTTTTCATCACAGACCTAAAATCTAGTTTTGCTTATATGCTTATATATTTCACATTAGACACGTTTGTAGAATGTTCCTGGCTCTGAGGCTCTGCAGCAGACATACTCACTATTGGAGCTCTGGGGCTCTGCAGCCCCAGAGGGAGGGAGGGGTTACATCATGTGTACGCCGGCGTGCGTCAGCTGCGTTTGACTTTGGAGGTTATGCTTAGTTATGCCAGCCAAAACGAAGAGGACGGTCATTCGGCAGATGGACTGAAGATGAAAGTTGTTGCATGTTAGACAGTTCAGTCAGGCTAGCCATCCTGGCTAAAGGCAGGGACAGCTAGTTAGCTTTAGCTACGTTATAATATTGAGTGCTAACGTGTGGTTCAGTCGGGATAGCCATGATGATGTCGGCGAGTAGCTAGCTTAGCTAAAGGCTAACTAGCGTTAGCTAACCTAGAGAGAGCGCGTGCAGCATTGTTATGCCAAGATGAAGAGGACGGTCATTCGGCAGATGAACTTCGTCAACTCCACGCGGTTGTCTCCATCCTCTTGGACGTTTGGTGAGTTTTTAATGCACTCTATTCTATTCCCGCCGTGGATATATCTCTCTCTCTCTCTCGGGAGCCAAACGGGCCGGCTAGCTGTTGTAGTAGCTAACGGTGTGTGGCCTGGTGTCAGCACCTGGTGCGAGGGAGGTGAGCTTGGTGTTTCATTATGAGAATATCTCCATGCTCAAGTCGGCTATAGTCCGCGAGGGACTTGTTGCCGGCACCGCTATGGTAAACACCACTCTGTAGTGGGACGTGTATTGCCTTCTTTTTCCCTTCTCTCTTCGGATGAGAAGAGGAAAACACAGCGGCTGTCTGAAGTGTTGGCCTGTATTGCTTTTCTCACGTTGTACAGTTTTTCAGTGGTAGCCGCATAGCTTGCTTCTGCGTTAGCTAGTGGTTAGCGATAGCCGGGTTGAGCTAACTGTTAGCCAGTTAGCTGTTTAGCTACGACGTTAGCTGCTCGTTTTCGCTCGGCTGGGAACGTTAGCTTGATGCTATCAGTTAGCCTAGAGTTAGCTGTTAGCTTGTGCTACGACCATTGACATTAGCCGTGAGAATAGCAGGCCCTGGCACTCTGACTACGACATCATCTTTGACAGAAGATGTAGTCGGGCCTGCACCATGACAAGGCTCCGGCCATAGCTTCTTTTTGTCCCGCCAGCGAGAGGCCTTTCGTCAACGTGGAGACCTGTGTTGCGGCCTTTCGCCCTGCGTTCCTTGGTGCAGGTAAGATGTCCATTCCTTCCTTCCTTCCCCTCCCGAATGTTTTGTTAATAACGATGTTTTTTTCCAGGCAAAACATATGTTACTTCACAACATTTGGAGATACGACTGTGTGTGAATTGTCTTGGTCGTTTATGTAGCTTGGGTAGCGTTGGCCAAAGCTGTGTGTGGCCTGGTGTCAGTACCTGGCTACTCTATTTGCAGTTAGCCTATTTAGCTGATGTCGGCCATTGGCTCCTTGCTACTTTGTTTTCTCTGGTATAGACCCTCTTCTCTTTGGATTTAAGTGTTGATCTTTGTCCTTTTGGATCTATGTATATTCATGTTGCCTTTGTGAAGTTATCTTTTCCTTCTGTTTTGTTCTTCCATTAAAAGTTGAATATCCTTTTAGGGGCTCATCTTTGATTATCTCTCTCATACATGCTCTCTCTCTAACACACACACACAGACATGCTCTCTCTCTCTAACACACAAACACACATGCTCTCTCTCTCTCTCTCTTTCTAACACACACAGTCTGCCTATGGCGGCCTTTCTCGATGGCTAGGCTGTGCTCGCTGAGTCTATACCTAGTCAAGGATCTTCAGTCACAGTGCTCAGGTATTCTGCCACTGTGTACTCTCTGTTTAGGGCCAAATAGCATTTCAATTTGCTCTGGTTTTGGGTTGTTTCTTTCCAATGTGTCTCTCTCTCTCTCTGGCCTTGCTCTGGTGGAGGGTCAGGGGCATTGCCGGGTCTGTGCAGCGATAACACTGTATATTGACTGTAGAACGGGAGCTCTCTCTCTCTCTCTCTCTCGCTATATGTTGACTGTATCATGCCCAGCCTCGGGCAGCGCTATTATTTAAGAATATGTTGACTGTATGAAAAAAAAAAATAAAAAAGTATATATATATATATATATATTTTTTTTTTTTACCTTTTAGGGGGGGGGGGGGGCTCGCGTTTAAATCTTGCACAGGGCCTCGCATTTCTCCCAGGCGGCCCTGGATGTAGGCTATATCAACAAAAAGATAAATACAAAGATATACTGCTACCCTGATGGAACTGTTTGTGAAATAACAAAGCACATTCCAAAGATTCTATCGGAAAACATAACAGCCAGGAAATTAATCATCCACGTAGGAGCAAATGACATCTCAAATCGACAGTCTGAAAATTGTACCGGCCAGCAAAATACTCATCAATATTTCTGCAGGAATTCTCAGAGCTAATCTCAGTCAGTATCATTAGATGTGAAAGATTAATCATACATGGAGATCTGAATATTCATATAAATAAGAAGAACGACCCCAAGGCTATTGAGCTGGACAGCTTTGAGCTAATACAACATGTAAATTAACCCACTCACCAACATGGTAACACCCTAGACTTAGTGATAACAACAAGGCTGACCATTGATAAAGTATCAGTAATCGAATTACCTATATCTGACCATCTGTGTATTCTTCAATGCTAACCTAAACTTAACAGAGACAAAAAAGGTAACCGTTGTAAAGCGAAGAGTACTAGATGACATCACAGAAGAGAAGTTCTCAAACATCATGAGACAAACTGAACCATCCAGCCTGGACTGTTCTACTGCATGGTTGAAAATCTCAACAACACCCTATCATATACACTGGATGCTGTGGCTCCATTAAAGGAAAAAGAAAAGTCAAGTGACAAAATCTCCCCATGGTTAAATAATAGCAGTGTTGGTCAGACAAAGAAAATCTGTAGAGCTGCTGAACGAAAATGGAGGAAAATCAAGCTCACAGTGTGGCAAGAAAAGACAATTTTTCTAAGATTATCACAGAGAATGTTGGAAACTCTAGAATATTATTCTCAGCCATCGACCAGCTACTCAACACTGCCCCCACCCCTCCACAGTCATCTGCATCCAAATGTGAAGAACTAGCATTATTCTTCAATAACAAAATAACTTCAATTAGAGCCAGCATTAGTCCTGATACAATCATCAGCAAACCCTGTGAAAAAGTAACCATAGGAAAATGTGCTTACATTACATCAACTGAGCTTTACAAAACTGTCATGGAATGTAACTCCTCCACTTCCTGTATAGACCCTATATCCACAGCATTTTGTAAGCGAATATTCCAGAGTATTGCAAGTTATATCCTAAATATTATAAATATATCGCTTCTGACAGGTATTTTCCCAGACGCATTCAAAACAGCTGTCGTAAGACCCTTACTAAAGAAACCCAAACTAGACAGTAATGTACTAACCTATAGGCCGATATCCAACCTCCCATTCATCAGCAAGATACTTGAAAGTATTGTCTCAATACAAATAAACTCCTTTCTCAAAGAAAACAACATCATGGAGGAATTTCAATCAGGCTTCATAACGCACCATTGCACTGAAACTGCTCTTACAAAAATAATTAGTGACCTCAGAAAAAAGTTCATTCTGTATTATTTTACTCTGTCTATTACTTTTTATTACAGGTTCAAAACTGTCAGGTATTGAACGTAAGGTTATGTATATAACCAAGTTCTGTGAGTTATGGTGACGCTCAGCATCATACTGCACTGTACTTCACTTTGTGCACAAGCACTGAATAAAAAATTCCACCATGTACCTTTACATCCCAACATTCGTCTGGCCACACCCCCATCCGCTTACCTTCATAAGCAGGTGTGTGGTCACCTACTCGCCTCCTTCCCAAACTTTCACCACAAGGCGAGATCAAGGGCAGCAGCGGCGTCTGATGCTGAGCGTCACCATAACTCACAGAACTTGGTTATATACATAACCATACGTTCTGTTTCGTTATGGCTCTGCTCAGCATCATACTGCACAAGGGAGGCTGAGCGAGAGCCATAGCCCGACAAATGTACCCCGCTGAGGCCCCCCACAACCATCAGACCGGGGAGGACCGAGCCCCCCCCGACCCTCCCTAATGGAGGGTACCCTCCCTATTGGAGGCTTATGGGAGGGAGACGGATCCGACCGTGCGAAGAGGAACTCAAGCAACTCAACGCACAGGGTGAGCAGACCGTGGCTTGACCCCACGACTACACACACGCACAACCCGCATGCCACCCGGGAACGAACGGAAGGAACAACCCTCGTTACTGCCCCCAAAATCACGGGGTCAAGAGCAACCCAACCCCGTGGCAAGGCTGTAGCAGCGGAGCGCGAAGGAAGACCCAGACCCACCGAAGGGACTGGATCCCCTGGAAAAAGGGGCCCCGGAGAAGTCAATGACGCCAGGCATCAAGACCCCACCAGGCGGTCACTTAGTAACACCGCCCCCCACATCGCCAGCGTATTCGGATAAGGCCCCTCCAAGAGCGGGCCCTTTCCCCCCAATAGCACACCGCCTGGCACACTGACCCTGCAGAACAGGCAGTCAGCATGGCCGTAAGCACTCAAAAAAGGTTAACCAACGGAAGCAGGCAGCGCACCGGGGAAAACCAGGCAGCAGGCTGTAACCTGAGCCTGGAGCACTGCGGACGAGACAGGCGCCAAAGGAGTCAGCTGAAAACAGGCCCCCCCCCCGGCGGAAGGGGCATATGCTGGCGTTGTTGATCACCATGACAAAGCCTCCATAAAAAAAAACCCACCCAGAGGGGTCGAGGCAGAGAAGGCTGACATGATTGGCAGACGTCATGAACGTGCAGGGGCACACTCAACCGGGCAACCCGGGAGTTGACACTGCTCCAACATACCAGGGAATCAACTACCCTCTTGGTACAGACGGTGGTTGTTCCTATAACCCCTCAAGAAAAAAGGGTTATCCCAGGCTTACGGTATCAATGAAACTTTACTTCGGACCGGGCCTGGCGGCTCGGGAAGCACACAGGGTTACCAGAGGAGGTCCAGAAGACCACCCGAACAGCCCCCTCTTCGCCATGCGTGAGAGGAGGAGCGAAGAAAAGAGAACCAGCCCCTTATGATAGTGCAGAGTACAACATGTACCCAACAAGGGTCTCCATAACGCCTAACCTTGTGACACCCCGGGCCGACCCGGCATTTTACCCCCTGAAAAAGCCCAAGTCCCTCAGGGTACCAGAACAGCAGATCTGCATCCCCGGCGGACAAACGGGTTAACTGACCTGGACCAGCGTGACCAGAACCAGTCCCGTGCCCTAACCACGCCGACATGCCTACTCCAGGAGAAGGGGCAGATATGCGTGTTGATCTAAAAACATGAAAAGAGGGCGCCACCCAGACGGGTTGGTGTGAACCGTGCTCGGTGGCCCACCCCAAGGGCGTGAGACCCCTCTACCTATGTTCTGATCTATTCCGTTAACATCCCCCAGATATGAACGAGAATCCGTCGAGAACCAGTAATAGGCTCTCGGAAGAGGAAAAAACCTCCATCCCAGTTGCTTTATAAAAACGCTGTTTTAACAACAAGCAACCAAGGCGTACTAGCTACCCGCATGATTCTTATCAGAAACACCCCGAGCTAGCACCATGCATGCGTCGGGACACAACCACATCAATGAACAGTCTAATCAGACCCCCCATTGAATCCTCAAGGCGCCTGGGAGAACGACAAAAAGGGTGTGGTGCTTCATATACTCCACACTCTTTTATTAAAAAGAAAAGAAACACCGACTGACATGAATCCCATTTGACACAGCTGAGGATAAAAACTGTTTACATTTTTATATCCTGTCATCCCCACCACAGAGGATAGACGGAACTCCCCAGAGAGACTTCCCACATGAGTCATAGAGTGAAAAAGCCATGGTAATCTTGAGTCATGTGACCAACCGACTCAAGTTACACACATATCGAGCGTAGTGGAACCGTAATTCCTACGCTCTATCCCGACACTTTGACAACAACAGACCGTACATACGGGTCTAACTCACGGAAGCCATCGTCAATAGCAACGTGCGTAGTGACGTGTGCTATGACGGGGGGAAACCCAATACACAACGCCTGTTAATAGGAGCAGAGTCAGGGAAACCCTCCCCCCCCCCCCCCCTCCCTGCCAGGGAAGGAGGGGTTTATTCGGTACCCCCTCACAAGCCCTTCCCTTGCAGACAACAACAACTTTAGCCACATGATACCTTTAGTAGCAATGCTAATGAATAGCGCAAGCTAATACAATGCACGCTAACCACAGACAACTGTGAACAGGGTTTACAACAAAACCAAGTCGCGTGTGTGTGTGAATCCTACACCCGCATCCATGTTGAACACAGAAAAACACTGATAGAGAGAGAGAGAACGGCTGAGCCGTGGTACGTGTTCATACGAGCATTACTGCAAACCCAACACAACAGTGTTGTAGCTCAACATCACTGTGTAAGCAACAGAACATACAAGTAGCCTCTACCTTTATGTGGAGACTCAGGCAGAGGTAGAAAAAAACCTTTTTTCCACCGAGTGTAGGCTGCAGGCCTTGCATAAGCTCTTAACATGAACGTAACCCTCCTATCAACCCATACTAGTGAAGATTCACACTTTGCAACCCCATCATATGTTTGGTGAAGAAAAACACACTGTTTGTTAACAAAAAATACAGTCCCCCTTTAAAGGGGACTTTTTATTTTTGAACAAATTATAATATGTTTAGGGCCGGGAAGGGAAACAGAGGGGACCGTAGGGGAAAAAAGTCACAGGGTCTAGCGACGCCTGCCGCCTCGAGCCGCTCGGGATTTTCCACCCCGGGGAGCACCGGAGGGACGGTAAGCAATCGGCGGCTGGTCTCGACGGTCCCTACCGTCGCCTCCGGGCGTAGATGGGTCGGCTGTAGCGGAGGCGCCCTCTCTCCTCCTGGCCTTCTTCTTCGAAGGACCAGCAGTGGCGGTGGTGGCAGCAGCAGACACGGCGGAAGACGATCGACGACGTGGCAGCCGTCTGACTCCACCGGCGACATCGGGAGGGGGAAAATGAGGTTGGAGCACGGAGCGTTCCTCCTGCACCTGATGACCTCTGCACATCGAGGTCATCAACTGCAGGGCCTTCCCGAACAGTCCAGCATCGGAGAGGGGTGCCGTCAGGAGTGGAAGTCTCTTCTTCTCCGGTACACGAGCCTGCTCCAGCCAAATGTGGCGCTGCACCAGAGTTGCCAGGGCGCGCACTTTCCCAGCGGCTATAGCCTGCGGCTGAGTCAGATGCAGGATAGCTCCTGCCGCCTGGGCGAGCTGGTCATGTTGTACATCACTCAGCTCCATGCCGCCCATCAATATCCCGGACATGAATCTTGCCAGCTGCGCGATGTTAGACGCGGCAGCTAGAGATTGTGTTCCTGAGATGAATGACTGGTCACTCCAGTATGCCAACCGCCTCGCCGATTTCCCTTGGGGAACCGGCTTCCGTAACGGTTCCCACACCACCTCCGGACAAAGGAGCGCGGCTATCGGCCTATCAAGCCGCGGCACACCCTCTCTCATACCGTCGACCAAACCCGCCACCCGCGTGACTTGCACGTAGGCGGGGGTGAGGCCTATGATGTGGGAAACCACCTGGCCCTGACGAACATAGGCCGCCATTGAGGGGAAAAATGGGTAGACAACGTCCACCCCTCTCACCGGGCGACGCTGCCATAGATGACCTATGAGATCATCAGGGACAGGAACAGGCAGTGGCTGCGGCAGCGGCACGCCGTTTGCGACTGCCGCCACCGCCACGAGCTCGGGAAATAAAGCCTGCAGTTCCCCCTGCAGACTTTCCTCCACCGAGCCCGCATCCCTCACATACAGCAGGCTTCCACTGGTCAAGGAGCCACACTCCGATGTGGCTGATAGCAGGGCATCCCGCCGACGAGTCAGAGGTTCTTCTCCAACGTCTTCAAACAAGGCGCCCCAAGGAGACATCTCACCCCCCTCCAGTGTTACCTGAGCGGGCGGGAGAGCTGTCTCCACCGGGCCTTCAAACAAGAACCCATCCACCTCTATCATGTAGTCCTCTGTTTCCATCGGGCATGTAGAGACCGACGCATCCTCACTTGGCTCCAGCAACTCACCAAAACCGGGCCGTTCGCGTCTGCAAGCCACCATCTTGCGACGGGAGCTAGCCGACGCAAAAAGTTTGCGTCTCAAATCCCCTGGAACCAAGGGAACCGGCCGCCCAACAGCGGACGATTCCTCGGAAACAGAGGAACCAGAGCCGGAACCAGGCCATCGCACAGGCGACAACACCGGTGCACCAGCTCCTTGGAGAGGCAAACTACCCATCGGACGCCTACCGGGCGTGGCTGCCGACCACGAGAGAGGCCTCAACCCCGCTCCAAGACGTACGACAGAGGCGGAGATGGAGAGTCGCTGGTGAAGAGTGGCGTTGCGAACACGACTCTCCGGAGTAGACATTATGACTTAGATTTTTCTATCGAAATATATGAGAGAAGAAAAAAATAAGGACAATGTAAACACGTCTCAACTTTCTTTAGCTAACAACCTCGTCAAGTGGGGATCTACCGAAGGCACTTCCTTGTGGTGAAAGTGAAGAAGGAGGCGAGTAGGTGACCACACACCTGCTTATGAAGGTAAGCGGATGGGGGTGTGGCCAGACGAATGTTGGGATGTAAAAGTACATGGTGGAATTTTTTATTCAGTGCTTGTGCACGAAGTGAAGTACAGTGCAGTATGATGCTGAGCAGAGCCATAACGAAACAGAACTGTGTGGGTATCAAACAAGAGACTGTCAGGCTTTAAAACTGTGTAGGACCCAGGCCTAGAACTGCACCCTGAGAGAGGGAACTGCGCTCTGAGAGGGAGGTTTGCCCTGAGTGGGAGGTTCGAAGGGTCAAAGTGGGTATAAAACAGGAGGGAAGACTGTCAAGTTTTAAACTGTGGATACCAAACAGAGAAGGTAAAGAGGATTTTGAACTGTTGAACAGTAATCCAGAAAATCTTTATTTTCACTGTAAAAGAATATATTTTATCTATTCTATTCTACTATTGTATTGCACTGCACTATTGCACTATTTTACTCTGTCTATTTTATCTTACTCTTTTTATTATTGTCTATTTAAAACTGAATCAAACCATAAACAAGGTGGCCTGTTGGGATGTTAGATCCTAATGTGAAAAACTGTGATTTTATGTGTCTGCACTTTATGTGCTCATTTTCTTTTTTTGTCTATTTCTGTTGTGAAGCACTTTGAGCTGCAGTTTCTGTATGAAAGGTGCTATACAAATAAAGTGTATTGTTATTATTATTATTATTATTATTATTATTATTATTATTATTATTATTATTATTATTATTATTATTATTATTATTATTATTATTATTATTATTATTATTATTATTATTATTATTATTATTATTTGTATTAGTATTTTTATTTATATATATTTTTTTCAGATAGTGGTTGAAGAAGTGCGTCTTTAGTCGACGGTGAAAGATTGGACTGGTTTCGGCTGTCCTAACTGTGGTGGGCAGTTCGTTCCACCATTTTGGGGCAAGGACTGAGAAAAGGCAGCTTCTCCTTGATGACCCTCGGATAGGAGTGGGTCTGAGATGGCCAGAAGATGCAGAGCGTAGGGGTCTTGAGGGTGTGTAGAGACCATTGACCGGAGGTAGGCGGGAGCGGTTCCCTTTGCCGCACGGTATGCCAGGTCGAGGGCCTTGAAGCGGATTCGTGCAATGGGGAGCCAGTGCAGGTCCCTAAGAAGTGGGGTGACATGGGCCGACTTCGGTAGGTTTGAGATCAGGCGGGCTGCTGCGTTCTGAATTAGTTGAAGAGGCTTGGTGGCAGTGGTCGGGAGGCCAGCAAGCAGTGTGTTGCAGTAGCTTATTTTGTCAGGAAGGGGCGGATCCTTCTGACGTTGCTCAGGAGGAATCTGCAGGTTCTGGTTGTCGTTGCGATATGAGCAGAGAAGTTCAACTGGTCGTCGAGGACCACACCAAGGTTCTTGGCGGTCGCAGATAGCAGCCTATAGCTATCAGTCTGTTCCAATAACAAACCATGCTGTTCCTGTTTTCACTACTATAAGACTCAACAAGAAATATTCAACACGTTCTGTAACATCTAGTAACCTCAGACATATCATCGCTCAGCCAAGGCCGGCGTCACTCCCCATCGCAAAATCATTGAAAATGACCCTTCTTAATGTCTGCCCCCCACCCCCACCCACCCAACCCCCTCCTAATGTACAGTTTCTTCCCCCTCAAATGTATATATTTTCTTTTAGAATCTCTGTTAAACAGTACTGTATATTTGTATATCTTGTATGTCATAAATGTAACAGTACTGTATATCGTGTATGTCATGATATATATCTCTATATCTGTATGTCGTGTATGTCATAAATGTCATGATGAATTGAAAATGGGGGACCCTGATGTAAACAAGACGAAAGTCTTTCTCTGGTCTGCATCCCCTTAACAATTGTGTGTATTGAGCCGTACTGTATTGTACCCATTCTGAAATCTGTTAATACAATTTTCAATCAATCAATTCAATCAATCTGATTTTTGGGCAACAAATCTTTTTAAATCAAGGATCTAATAACTTGCAATGCATGTTCCTAGTCGAGACCTGGCTAAACAACATTACTGGTGCAACAATGCTGATAGAAGCCTGTCCTTGTCAATAAATAAATTTTGAAATGGCAATAAAGTGTATTATTAATAATAATAATGTATAAATAATAATATAATAATAATTATTATATATAATATATCATATTTAATATATATATCATATTTTTATATACGTTTTTTAGGAACTGAGCATTTTTTGCACAAAGGATAAAACAACATGATTTTCTGAAGGGGTGCACAAGGGGTTAAGGAAGATCCCCACCGGATTCCTGAACGTTCCCCCGAATGAGGATGATATTCTTAAATTGAACGCACATTCTCGTACACCTGAATTTGCATATACTAACACCCCGCCAGCTCCTTATAAGAGCATGCAACCACAGGACCGTGTGCAGACAGAATCCACAGGCAACGCAAAAGCAATTTGCGACTGATCAAATTTAGATTCGATTAGATTCTGTTACGGCCACAGCCAGGGCCTTTCTCTCTCCGTTGTCTGTCAGCAGGTCTCCACGGCCTCTTCCTGTTCCCGCCTCATCATCACGCCGCCTACCTGGACCGGCCTACACACCTGAGAACCCTAACTTCATCACGGAGCCAGGATAAGAGGCCTGCACCCCTGCCACTCCTGGTCCAGGTGTTGTTTTTACCTCACGTGGTATTAGGACCTCTATATAAATTATGTATATATATATATATATTTATAGTGTGATTTGTGAGCTCTGCGTCATCTTAACCCCTGTTCTCTGATGTGCAGGACCTCATTCCTCCGGCCTGCACTCACCCACATATCTCACCACCAGCCTGCACCCCCCTGGAACTCACCTACCCACGTTGCCTGTTTGTCTCTCCTCCCGCTCCCTGCTCTTCATCACCAGCCCCCTACCCCTTGTCCTTCCCTGGCTTCATTAAACATCCTAAACCGCCTCATTCTCCCGTGCATGTGTTCTACAATTGGGTTCTCTAGACATCTAGACACATACAGTTGAGTTACTGATTTATTTAGTTAGTATTGTTAGTTTAGTTAGTTTGTTAGTATTGTATTTGTGGCTGGAGCCTTTGTGTGTTTTTTTTTTTTTAGATTTTAAAGATATTGAGAATGTACTTAGACTAAAGTGTTTCCTTTTTTGTATCAAATCTTTTTATTTCTTTTTATACACAAAACAAAACAAACGTAATACAGTAACAATAACAATAACAAGACCTCACAATACCACAATAATAACAATGACATTAGCAATAACAAAAATAATAAACACAGAACATAACGTAAAAAATCTACTTATAAGAAATAACAATAATAAAAAAAAAAACAGTATTAATAAATAATACATAATATAAGTAATACTCTCCATTCTGGTAGCATGTTTTATAGTTATAAAATTAAGCAATAGAAAGTAAGTTTAACACCCTCAGCAGTAGTAAGACCACCACAATGCCATCTCCCCAGCCATACGAAAGGTAGGTTGGGGAAGGAAGGGGGTCATGGGGTCTGAGGTTTGGAAGGAGAAGGGACTTATATGGGTTTTGAAATTAAGTAGGAAGGGCTGCCATGTTTTGTGGAAAGTATCTGTGTGGCCTTGTGTTGTGAATCTGATTTTCTCTGTATGTATGAGAGACATAACATCCCTCATCCAGTGCAAATGTGAAGGGGGAGTGGCTGCCTTCCAGTTGAATAGGATGAGGCGTCTGGCAATAAGTGAGGCAAAGGCCATAGCATTGGATTGCCCAATAGATATAGCAGCGTTCTCCGGTGTCAGGCCAAATAATGCAATGAGAGGACATGGGTCGACATTCACAGCAAAGATATCTGAGTAAGATTTAAAAATGGAAGTCCAGAAAGGGGCCAGTGCTGGACAGTGCCAAAACATATGGATAAGAGAGCCAGGGGCTTGGTGGCACCGGTCGCATGTGGGATCCATACCAGGATTTATCTTCGCAAGTCTAGTCTTTGACCAATATATATATTGACCAATATAGACGACTATGCTTGCACCTCATGGTACCAAAACACCTCAAAGGCGCTAAAAACAAGATTACAAACATCACACAACAAACTAGTCAGACTACTACTTGACCTTACCCCTAGAACCCACCTCACCCCTGCACACTTTGACAACCTAGGATGGCTTAGAGTAGACGATCCTACCCCGGATTTAATCCAAAGAGCACCTACCTGAAACAAAATAAGAACGCTGAAGCCCTCTCCATATCCTCTGTTTTATACAGTACTGTTACTCATAGATCCTGACAGAGTATATGATGGGAAGGGGACTGTACATTAGGAGGGGGTGGGTGGGTGGGAGAGAAATATACATATACGGCGGGGAGAGAATATATACATGCGGTGGGGAGGAGACTGTCTATTAGGAGGGGGTGGGGGTGGGGGGTTTGGACATTTACGGTGGCCAGTTTCGAATTGCAGCCTCCCGTAGGTGCTCTTTAAGAGCGGTTTTGAATGTGGATAGGGATTCACATTCCTTTATAGCTTTGGGTAGGGCGTTCCACATTGATGTGGCATAATTGCGAAACGCGTTTAGTCCCTTGTTTGAGCCGAATCTGGGTTTAACATGATTTGTTGAGCTTCCTCTGGTGTTGTGGTCGTGGTATTCACTGACCTTTGGGAAGTATTTTGACATGCACATGGGTACCTTAGTCGTATAGTGTATCTTGTAGACCAGGCCCATTGCAAGTTGCTGTACTCTGTCGTCTACTCTAAGCCAACCTAGGTTGTCAAAAATAGGCAGGGGTGAGGTGGGTTTTAGGAGTAAGGTCAAGCAGTAGTCTGACCAGTTTGTTTTGTGATGTTTGTAATGTTGTTTTTAGTGCCTTTGAGGTGCTTTGGTACCATGAGGTGCAAGCATAGTCGTAGTACCCTTGAATGAGTGCTCCTGTTAGTCTTCAAGGTATTCTTGTTTACCAGAGAGGAGATCCGGTACAGGAATCTAGTTTGTTGGTTGACTTAGTTTTATTACATTGGATCCCATTTTGTCACAGGAAAGATTTGCCTCTAGGATGGAAACCAGGTAGGTCATTTCATCTTTCCTTTTAAGATAAGATAAGATAGTCCTTTCTTGATCCCCTTGGGGAAATTCAGGCATCATAGCAGCATGGTGGAAGGGGGGGGGGGGGGGGGGGGTACAGGTAGTGAAAACAACACAAGCTGTGTAAACAAATAGGTCAATATAATTTACTATCTACCTAACTGAAATATTAGGTGCGCTGTCACCTAATATGTTTTAATCTGGTCAGGTGCGCTGTCACCTAATATGTTTTGATCTGGTCAGGTGTGCTGTCACCTAATATGTTTTGATCTGGTCAGGTGCGCTGTCACCTAATATGTTTTGATCTGGTCAGGTGTGCCGTCACCTAACATATTTTGATCTGGTCAGGTGCGCTGTCACCTAATATGTTTTGATCTGGTCAGGTGCGCTGTCACCTAATATGTTTTGATCTGGTCAGGTGTGCTGTCACCTAATATGTTTTGATCTGGTCAGGTGCGCTGTCACCTAATATGTTTTGATCTGGTCAGGTGCGCTGTCACCTAATATGTTTTGATCTGGTCAGGTGCGCTGTCACCTAATATGTTTTGATCTGGTCAGGTGTGCTGTCACCTAATATGTTTTGATCTGGTCAGGTGTGCTGTCACCTAATATGTTTTGATCTGGTCAGGTGTGCTGTCACCTAATATGTTTTGATCTGGTCAGGTGAGCTGTCACCTAATATGTTTTGATCTGTGTCTGGTTAGGTGTGCTGTCACCTAATATGTCATTTTTTGCATCTGTGTCTGGTCAGGTGCGCCGTCACCTAATGTTAATATGTTTTCATCTGTGTCCACTGACCACTGACACACACAGTGGAGGATGTTTTAAAAATATAATTTTATATATAATATAATATAATAATTTGTGCTTCACCAAAAAATGTGGTCAGCAGCCGCCACTGGTCTATACTACTATCTACTATGCTAATATGTCTACACCAACCTACCCTAGAGTTCTACCCTTACCTGCTGACTTGTTGTGTATAACTTGTAAGTTGCTTTGGATAAAAGTGTCAGGTAAATGACTAAATGTAAATATCAGGGACAAGATTTCGGGTAAACGGGAAAGGAAAATACCATTCATTTCTGCCATAGGCGGAAAATAATGCACCAGGGCATGTCACAATAATGTGAACATGTGAGAGGTCTAGTGGACATTCCAGGTGTGTTCTCAGACCTGTCAACCTGTCAAGATCGCTATTGGCCATTTTAGAACTCTCATCTTGTTATCTGCCAAGAAATGTTTAGTTATTATAAGTTGATCTATCTAGTGTGATCCATGTATGAAAACGATTACCTTTTTCAGTGGATCTTAGTTATTACAAGATTCTAAGTAGTATTGTCAGGATTGTAATTGGTCATTGTTTCGAAAAGGTGGGGACAGAATAATTGTTGGTGGTGTGTGGTAGACTAGCAGCAGTGTGTGTGTTACTGGTGTATTAAGGATGCAACATACCATTGCTTCTAGGAGCCTTGGAACTAACATATGTCAATAATCCAGGCTATTGAGTTATATTGGTTGGTTCTAGCCGATGAGGTGAATAACAAGTAGCGAGGTCAAACATTCTGCCATAATGTATCACAATGGTTCACAATGGTTATACAATCTTGTTGTACATAGAGATTATGTGTTCGTCCATTTGATTTTAAGGGTGACTGTCATTCTAGAATGAGAGCCTAGAATAGCACCTACATTTTGCTAACTGGGAAGCTTTGACAGACCACACCAAATAACCATTGTATGGTTAGACATGGTAATGAAACAAATGATAAGCAAAACTATTTTGAAGCAACATTTATTGGAATACAGTAGACAATGTTGTCATATTACTGTACAATATATAAGATGTTTCCATTGTTCAGGATTAGGAGGCTTATTCAGCAGCTTCTTTTCCCTGCGAAGGACAAGAAAGACATTTAGACAATATCGAATAGAAAGTTTTGAGTCTTATCACACTTAAAATTCACTGTATGAATGTATGTATGTATGTATGTATGTTCACAGATAACATTATTCACATTCACCTTGCCAGAGTCACGGGTCTTGGCTCTCAGCTTGTTGACCTGGGACTCAGCAATGTCAGCACGCTCCTCAGCCTCCTCCAGCTCATTCTGAACCTTCCTGCACTTGGACAGGTGACCATTGGCCTGCTCCTCCTGTGGAAGTTTCATAGATCAGTATTACTTAGGAATACTAAGAGTAGAATGAAAAGCAGAAAAAAGACAAGTAGAGCATTGACTTAAAACAACGTACCGCTTCCTCAGCCGTCCTCTTGTAGGTCTTAACCTTGAGCTGCAGCTTGTCGACCAGATCCTGCAGCCTGGCAACATTCTTCTTGTCCTCCTCGGTCTAATGGCAGCAAGGAATTCAAATGAATCCGCGAAATGAGGTAGCAATTGTTCAATATTTTCCTTCAGTCAGAAGAAACACTATATATAATAATAATAATAATTTAGGACCTGCTCCGAGGTCACCATTTGGCACACATGCGAACCATGCATACAATGCGTATCTGCGATTAACCCATCCCGTCGTCCTTCCCCCCCAAGGGCAGCCGGGAGCAGACAGGCGCCACGTGAGCCGCGCCAGGGGACCAATCCAAGTGCTCCTGTCCGTCTTCGTCAAGGACGCCACAGCGTTAGCGATCTTGTTGTTGTGCATGTTTTTCCATTGGGTTTATCTTATCGGGGGGGGAAACCCTTGCGAGCACGGGGAGAACATGCAAACTCCACACAGAAAGGCCTGGGAGATACCCCACCTGGGTAACTGGCATCATGGAAACCTGGTCCCCAAGCGGGATTCGAACCCTGGACCTTCTTGCTGTGAGGCGACAGTGTTAACCACTACACCACCGTGCCGCCTAATGATGACCAACTTGTCATGAATGTGAACATGACATACCTGGTAGGTGAGTTCCTTCACTCTCCTCTCGTATTTGCGGACACCTTTAACAGCATCTACTCCACGTCTCTGCTCAGCCTCAACCTCTCCTTCCAGCTCACGCACCTTCAGAATTGAATAAGATATTAAGAATCCACTTTTCTCTGTAATTGTACAGATTACTACATTAGTTCAGCAATATATATCTTGACATGTGGCTATTATTTTCGCTTACCCTGGATTCCAGTTTCTGGAGCTGCTTCTTGCCCCCCTTCATGGCCAGATTCTCAGCCTCATCCAGGCGGTGCTGCAGGTCCTTGACTGTGACCTCCAGGTTCTTCTTCATCCTCTCCAGGTGAGAGCTGGTGTCCTGCTCCTTCTTCAGCTCCTCAGCCATCATGGCAGCCTAGAAGAGAAATCATTTGTATTCACTAGAAATGTCATGAGAAAATGTTACATTGTTGACTGAAATGACATGAAGAAACCAAATCATCAGTGATGACCTTCTTGGCCATAAAGAAACGATCATATGAAATGTAAACCCACATCAGTGATGACCTTCTTGGCCATAAAGAAACTCATATGAAATGTAAACCCACATCAGTGATGGCCTTCTTGGCCATAAAGAAACTCATATGAAATGTAAACCCACATCAGTGATGACCTTCTTGGCCATAAAGAAACTCATATGAAATGTAAACCCACATCAGTGATGGCCTTCTTGGCCTTCTCCTCTGCATTCCTGGCTTCCTGAACACTGTCATCTACTTCACCCTGGACTTGGACCAGGTCAGTCTCAATCTTCTTCTTGGTGTTCAGAAGGCTGGTGTTCTAAAAGAAAAACAGATATACAGATAAGGGTGTCACGGATGGCTCACACATAACCCAAAGAAACACATGATCAGATAATGTCGTTTGTTTACCTGAGAGTGCAGCAGTCCAACACGCTCACTGGCGTCCAGCAGTTCCTGCTCAGCCACTTTGCGGCCTCTCTCTGTCTGCTCCAGACCAGCTCTCAGCTCCTCGATCTCAGCCACCATGAGTCCATTTCTACGGTCAACCATGGCAGCCTGCTCCTTCAGGTCTTCCTGTGCTCTGAGAGCATCATCAAGGTGCAGTTGGGCATCCTAAAAAAGACATAGGTGACTGAAATTATCACAAAAGATCAGAATGTGGCTACATGTAAACAACAATTAAGGGTATGCCATACATGCTTTTCAGCTTCAGGCAGCCGTGGAATTGGAGCTTAATTTACAGTATCTCATGCAAGTGGGGGACATCAACAGTAATACAAAAATAAATGTAAATTAAGCAATTAAGAATATGACACATATAAACCTTTCATATTTTGGATCACTGATTAATTAGCATATAGAGAACTATACTGTGACAGTGTAATACAAAGGTTCCTCATCCAGTACCTTGAGCTGTCCCTGAACATTCCTCAGTGACTTCTGGGCCTCAGCAGCCTGGCGGTTGGCATGACTCAGCTGGATCTCCATCTCATTCAGGTCTCCCTCCATCTTCTTCTTGATTCTCAGGGCATCATTCCTGCTCCTGACCTCAGAGTCCAGAGTGCCCTGCATGGAGTCAATCACCCTCTGGCTGTTCCTCTTGATCTGCTCCATCTCCTCATCCTTCTCTGCCAGCTTCCTGTCAACCTCACCCTTAATCTGGTTGAGCTCCAGCTGGACACGCAGAATCTTGGACTCTTCATGTTCCAGTGTTCCCTAAACATATACATCCAATATATAGTCCTGGTTCACTTTCAAATGTATATATATATACATTATTTGATTAACTGTAAAAACCGAATTTACAAACAAAATAACATTATAATGTAGATATCTTTAATTAAGATCATATTTACCTCAGCTTCCTCAAGGGCTGTCTGCATCTCTGACTTCTCAGTTTCCACTGTCTTCTTGGCCTTCTCCAGCTCATGGATGCTCTTTCCAGTCTCACCAATCTGTTCAGTCAGGTCTGAGATCTCCTCTGTAGATGCCACAAAACAGGGATTAGAAACACTACATTGCAGCATTCCTAGCTAGTGTATTCATCTACATCTATCATGGTATTAAGTAACAGTTCTTTTTCTTAACGAACTCACGCTGCAGGTTCTTGTTCTCGCGTTTCAGGGTCTCCAGCTGATCCAGGGCCTCCTCATAGGAGTTCTTGATCTTGAACACCTCAGTGCCGAGAGAACGAGCCTCTTTCTGAGCTCCCTCCAGCTCTGCCTGGCCCTCCTCAAACTTTTGCTTCCACTCTGCCAGGACCTGCAAAGTAATTTAAAGAAATGTAACCTAGTATTTGGAGGCAAAAATTCTCAATACATGTCCTTAGTCATGAATATCAATGCACCTTGTCAAAGTTCCTCTGCTTCTTGTCAAGGTTGGCAGCCAGACCATTGGCCCTCTCCACATCAATCATGAGGTCCTCCACCTCACTCTGGAGTCTCTGTTTGGTCTTCTCCAGAGAGGCACACTTGGAGTTCACAGCCTCAATCTGCTCCTCAGCCTCCTGAAGGCGCTGAGCCAGCTTTTTCCTGGTGAACAGTTGTTAAATGTAACAATGTTATGAAATGTAATTAACTATGTTTGTTGAGATGTACAGTAAAAAATAACAACATTGACTTACTTTGCGTCCTCAAGCTCCTCTGTGCGCTGGACAGCATCAGTTTCATACTTGGCCCTCCACTGGGCCACCTCACTGTTGGCCTTGGACATTCCACGCTGCAGCTCAGTCTTGGCCTCCTGCTCCTCCTCAAACTGCTCCCTCAGCAGGTCACAGTCATGGCGGGCTGATTGAACACCATGGGCAAGGGCATTCTTAGCCTAAAAAGGTTATTGAAATAAGTACAATTTAATTAGAGACAATAATAATAAAAAGAAAAAGATCTGTCATACCTCTTTAAGAAGATTCTGCTCACCTTAACCTCCTCCTCAACCTGCCTCTTCAGCTCATCAATCTGCTGAGTGAAGGCCTGCTTGCCTCTGGTCAGCTGGGAGACAAGGGCTTCTTTCTCCTCAAGCTGACGACCAAACTCACCTGGTTTTGAAATGTGATTTATTTTAGATAGACGTTAGAGTAAAAGAAGAAAATGCTAGAGTAAAAAAAAAAACTCACCATTCTCAGTCAGAAGTCTTGCTCTCTGACCGCTGATATCATTTATCTGGCGCACATTCTCATCGCTTTTGGCCTTCAGTTCACTAAGTTGGTCCTCAAGGGTGCGGCTCATCTTCTCAAGATTTCCCTGTTAATCACATTGAATGGGTTGTGTGTAATTTTTTCAGACATGTGTTCTACAGATGGATGTATACATGTACTGTGTAGATTAGTGTACCTTGGCCTTAGCAACAGCTTCCATGTTGCTGGAGAGGTCATCGATCTCCATCTTGTATTCACTCTTCTCCTTCTCCAGCTTCTGCTTGACACGCTGGAGGTTGTCGATCTGCTCTCCCAGCTCTGCAACACTGTCCGCCTGCTTCTTGCGGAGAGCAGACGCCGTGGCTTCATGCTGCAGGGTGGACTCCTCAAGGTCACGACGCAGCTTCTGGAACTCAGCCTCGCGCTTCTTGTTCATCTCAATCTGAGAAGCAGTGGCTCCGCCAGCCTCCTCAAGCCTCTCACTGATCTCCTCCAGTTCCCTGGAGAGGTCAGCTCTCTGCTTCTCAACCTTGGCACGAGCAGCACGTTCAGCCTCAATCTCCTCCTCCAGCTCTTCAATGCGTGCCTTTAAAATGAATCATATTCATATAATTAATGCATGCAATTCATAGATTTGACTAGTTCATTCAAGGAAAATGAAGGGGATGCCAGGTGTTGCACATTTTAATGTCAGAAGAGTTTTCAGACATTTTCCTGCACAAAGGGCATTTAAACTGTGTCACTCCAAGTTCATCTCTCATCAAACCGCTTACCATCAAATAATATAATTTTCACCAAAACCTGGATAATATGGAATGTCTTACTTTGCTAAATTTAAACTTTTAGCTAGCGATATCTGTTTTCCAAGTGTAATTTACAAGAGAAATTCCAATTGAAAATCAATAGTCGGTTGCATTATAAATGTGGGCATTGATTTAGAATGATAAACTTGTTGGCACTACTTTGATGGATTCAAGAAATAACGGCCCACCTCTCAGCCAATCAGAATTGGATGTTTAGCAATGACATACAAAAGAGTTAAAATAAAACATTATTCACCTGCAGCTCCTTGATCTTCTTCTGAAGCTGAGCACCCAGGGACTGTTCATCCTCAATCTTGCTAAGCAACTGGGAAGTTTCAAAGTCCTTCCTATAAGATTCATGAAAAAAGGTATAGTCATATTTCAGAGTGTATCTACCTCATCTTCACACACATGTTATATTATGTCATGCATGAGAATATAATACAGTATATAAGTGAAACCCAATATATATTACTTCTTGATCTTCTCGTCAGACTGCTGCTTGTCATTCTCCAGATCCATGACGGATTCTTGAGCCAGTTTCAGGTCACCTTCAAGCTTCCTCTTGGTTCTCTCAAGGTCCATGCGGAGCTTCTTCTCTTGCTCCAGAGAACCTTCAAGCTGTGAAGTTATGTTCAGAAATTGGTCAACATTATGATTTTTAGATGCAACCAAGCTGCTCGTATAACTTTGTCTATTGTTTGGACTGTCCCAAAAAAGTCAATCAATATTTTCCAAGACATAGTGAAAGATATTGGTGTGTCAACTGATCATAACAAATGTCATGCCAGTTGGCCAGATCATGGCGCAACATTCTATTATCAAAAGCCCAAATGTACAATGTTGAAAAGCAATAACTTGTACACTCCAAGTCCCTTTGACATGCGACTTTGTACATATCCAGCTATCATTAATCTACAACACTGGTCTACATAATTGCATAAAGAGAATGGACAAAGTGCTCAGGTTGAAGCACATTTCCAGGCAGCAAGAAACTGTAAATGTAACATTTCCTGATTGGTCGCAGCTCATCTCAAATGTCCTGCTTGTTTTTCTTCAACATTCTGATAGAACTCATAACTCACATCATCCACTTGCTGCTCAAGCTTGGTCTTGGCCTTGGTCAGAGTGTTGACTTTGTCTTCCTCTGCCTGCAGGTCATCAAGAGTCTGCTGATGTGCCTCTTGGAGGGCTTTCTTCTCCTTTGTCAGCTTAGCAACGCTCTCATCCTGAGAGGCCATCTCCTCAGTCAGGTTCTTCACCTGAATAAAGAAAACAAATCATGTTATCATAAATGAATGATTTTTATGTTATTGTTTGATGAGTTAGCCAGAGTGAATACTTATGAACCTTGTTCTCAGTGGCATGTTTCTCCTTCTCCACTTTGGCCAAGGTGAGCTCCAGGTCATCAATGTCCTTCTTGAGCTCAGAGCATTCGTCCTCCAGTTTCCTCTTCTTGGCAGTCAGCTCACCATTCATTTCCTCCTCATCTTCCAGTCTCTCGGTTGTCTCTTTGAGTTTGGCCTCAAGCTGGATCTTACTCTTGATAAGTCCCTCACATCTCTCCTCAGCATCAGACAGATTATCTGATTCCTAGGGCACAATAATATGATAATATTATTCTCTCTATATGACAAAAACAGAGAGACAGTTCATAATTTACATGATATCAACAGTTTCTAGACAGTTGAAGTCTACTTACAGATGCCGCTTGCAGCGACAGATCATTCTTCTCTTGGAGAAGAGACACCATCTTCATCTCCAGCTCCTTCTTCTTAGCCAGAGCAGTGGCCAGGTCTATTGTCATCTTCTCATAGTTCTCCTTCATGTTAGCCAGCTCCTTCTCAGTCTCAGCAGTCTGCAGAAGAGGCTTGATCTTGTAGTAAACCTTCATCCATGGCCAGGTTTTGACATTCATGAATGAGCGGACGTTGTATTGGATGGAATAAATAGCTTCCCTGTGAAAAAAGAGTTGCTGTTATATAATAAATTCATTTTAGCATGTTTCTTAACATAACAATGTATTTAGAATGTGGCAGTTTTCAACATGCCTTCTCGCCATCATCTTCACAAACTCCCTCCTCATGAGGAAACCACGGCAAAGAGACTGAGTCATTCTGACCAGACTAGCGAGCTTCTCATCTCTCATCTCCTCAAGGACACCCAGCAGACCAGCTTTGAAGAACACCTGAATAAGATGAATGACACATATTCATACAGTATATGACTGTGTTGGTTTTTATTAATGGGATAATTCCAGAAATGTTCAATAAAACTCAGGCATGGATTTTTCCTAGATGACATTATCACTGAAACAGTTATCATGTAATTAATTTCCCTATACCTACTAGATGCCATTCGCTTCATATTCATCTCCAACAATGTCAAAAATCAAACGTAAGAGAATCCAAACTTAGGTCGATTTCACACATAAGTTTGTTTGAAATTGTCCGAATCAAAAGTGACATTTGTATTATTTTGGCAGCTTGTATTATTTTGCTTTTGTTTCATATCGCCAATAATAAAAAATAAAAAAAACATTGGACATCATTTTGAATGCTAATGAACCTATATAATATTGTGATCTGCGCTTTGGCTTGCACAGATCAGCCACAGTTCTGAACTATACTTTGTTTTCCAATTGATATTTCCCAGCCTTCGCCCTCTTTTCTTGACCCTCCAATCACAACTGTTGCTTTCCTCTGACAAATCTTTTTTTGGTGATTACTTATACACTACTGTGATCTGAATTATACACGCAAGGTTTGTTTAGTATCACAACATTATATGGCTATTTTTTTTTTACCTCACAGCGGAAATAATAGCATTGTGATTAGATGATGAAAAATTGTATATTTGGAAATAAATGGAAAACTGTCCAATCAGCTTATGTTCAGTTTTTACGTATATTTTTCAGATTGCTTTTCACACATCAAACGAACCACTCCAGGGTTTCCTTGGAAGCAGACTGAGACCCACCTCAAACAGGTGGACCAGGATGTGGTTGTTTGCACCCGAGTTCGATTCAATATTGTTGAATCAATCAATCAATCAATCAATCCATTTACTAGGGCAGTGCCCGACTCACAAATGTCTTAGTCTAATTGGATTCATTAGGTAAATACGACGATTTGTTTGATATATTAAGAACATTTATTATATGTAATTATCTGGTTATTAGGTTATACTGGACACCCTCCATACAGTCAGTATTGAGACTTCTCTCAGTCCATCATATCAAAGGAAGTCAATCAACATTTTGTATTTTATTTACCTTGGTGTGCCCAAACTTGTAGTCTTCGTGTTCCACATCAATTGAACCAAGCAGCTTCTCAGAGGCCTTCTTGTTGTCCATGAACTGACCTTCAGGGCAGGCACTGGCATTCAGTATTTTGTACCTTTTGTGAAAGAGTTCATGGTCATGTTCAGCGCTTAGGCAGTTGTAAGTTTCAAAGTTTGTTGAGCGTTAATGGATAGGCCTACCTCTGCTTGAAGTCAGCATAGAGGATTCTGCTGGGGAATCCCTTTCTGCAGATTCTGATACCCTCCAGTACACCATTACACCTCAGCTGGTGGATAACCAGGAAGTTCTGCATCAGACCTACAGAGACGATTCTTTCATGATTATTACGACAATGTAATGACTCATTACCACTACACTGCACTAAATCACTAAAGCAAATCATATTAAGACACAAACATTATGTTAACTGTTAGTGTACCTGGAGTCTTTGACTCATTGGGAATCAGGCAACGCACAAAGTGAGGATGGGTGGCCCTCAAGTTGGTCATCAGCTTGCCCAAGTTCTCCTGTAGATACATATCAAAACCAAATATTATTCACGAAAAGCAATTAATTGTATTTAATTCCAAAAAGTCACAGTGTTGTTGTTACATCTTACCCTGAACTGGGAGGACACGGTCTGCATGGAGCCACCCTTCTTCTTGCCTCCCTTGCCTCCCTTCTCTGTTGATTGGATAATACATCATCAGTTTATAGATTCAACATTATTATCTAAATCTAATTATGCTGGACATTTTTGTTGGACAATCTAATTTAATTGATAGTATTGAAAATACATTTTGTATGACACAGAGGATAGTTAAAAGTTGAGATAATTGTCTCTTAGATCAAAGTAAAAATTTAAATAATCACACTTAAAAGTGTATTTCTCATAATGACGTACCTTCAACTACAGTAGGATACAGTACAGGCAGCAGTTTAACGGAAGACTTCTGGTAAAGCTGGATCACAGAATCGTTCAGTGGATCCTTGTTCTTGTCCAGCCATCCAGTGACGTTGTAATCCACAGTTCCAGCGTAGTGGACCATGGAGAAGTGGGCCTCAGGCTTGCCCTTTTTTGGTTTTGGTTTCTCAAATGCTTTGTTCTTGCCAAGATGTTGGTCAAACAGCTTGTTCTTGAAGCTAGCGTCAGAAGCCTTGGGGAACATGCACTCCTCTTCAAGGATGGAGAAGATGCCCATGGGCTTTATAAAAGTGGAAAAGAGATATACAGATAATTTAGACACACCTTGTGTCATTCTAAGGAATATTTTAATAAGTCACAACGTTATGGTGTACCTTCTCAATGAGTTCAATGCAGGCAGCCAAGTCCATTCCGAAGTCAATGAACTCCCAGATAATACCCTCCTTCTTGTACTCCTCTTGCTCCAGGACAAACATGGTGTGGTTGAAGAACTGTTGCAGTTTCTCATTGGTGAAGTTGATGCAAAGCTGCTCCATGCTGTTGTACTGTAAGTGGGGGAAAATATATTGCATGACATATAGGGATGCTCGATATTGGCTTTTTTACCGATACCGATATACCGATATTGTCCAACTCTTAATTTCCAATACCGATATCAACCGATATCACATTTTAATGCCGATATCGGCCGATAATATCGGTAGGCCGATAATATCTGACATCATTTCTATAGAAATGTAAAAAAAAAATTGAAATTGAAAACCGATACCGATATTTTCCGATATCACATTTTAATGCCGATATCGGCCGATAATATCGGTAGGCCGATAACATCGGACATCCCTAATGACATATATTGTATGTCTTTCCATGAAATTAGGGAGTCCATAGATTGCTATAATTGCATACTTACATCAAAGATCTCAAAACCAGCAATGTCCAGCACACCAATGTAAGACGATCTTGGCATCTTTGTGTCCAGCTGCTGGTTGATACGGATGACCATCCACAAGAACATCCTCTCATAGATGGACTTGGCCAGGGCACTCACAGAGTTATGGACCTGAAAAAAGTGATTTGATTGAATTAAAATGCATGTATCTATCTACATACATTAGCACTCCAATGCTGTCAGTCTGCCACTTGCACACACTCTCCAAAATGTTACTTTGGAAATAGTGTATACAGGAAAATGTGAAGCAACATATTTGCTGTGACCTGTGTATGAAATACATAGAAGGGGAAGGATGTAATGTATCTTGCTCACCTGAGGCACAGTCTGTCCCTTGGTGACATACTCGTTTCCAACCTTCACCTTGGGGTAGCACAGAGCCTTCAGCATGTCAGCAGAGTTCAGGCCCAAAAGGTAGGCGATTTTGTCAGCCTCTGAAATTTTGTATAAAACGCATTCAGGAGAAAATCCAGGAATATTCAATTCACGATTCATGCCATAGAGTCACACTAGCATAGCAAAGAGACACCATAATGCCATAGAGTCACACTAGCATAGCAAAGAGACACCATAATGTCATAGAGTTTCGCTAGCATAGAAAAAAGACAGCATGATGCCTAGGGTTCAGCATAGCAAAGAGACAGCATAATGCCTAGGGTTCAGCATAGCAAAGAGACAGCATGATGCCATAGAGTCACACTAGCAAAGCAAAGATGGAATATAATACTTGAACAAAAACAGAGCCCAAGGCAAATGTGCCCTGTGTGAAAGTCAGGATTGTATGACTGAAAATGTTTTCCTCCAAAGATTCTGCATGACACTTGCTCAAACTATCATAATGTTATTTTAGAACAAGATACACAAATTACCACAATGGATTGTGAATGTATGTTTTTGAGGTGTAAGCAGCATCCTCCAATACTTGCCCAATCCGAACCCATTCATCATGACCAGGCTGAACGCTTTCCCTCGACTTAACAGAGTGTGATTTTGTATCTTGTCTCTTGTAGTATGTATGTATTACATTGGAGTTACGGCTAATTCTAAAAAGTTTGTCCTTCCTTTGATTAAACTATAGTTTTTCCTCTCGGGGGAGAAAAATGTAGGAGCACAATGTTTGTTTATTGCGTGGATGTAGCCAAGGGAACATATTTACAATATTAAGTCAATATAACCTGATAGAAAGCATGGTTTGTGTTTCAGTCAAACATATACTGTAAACATATACTGTGAGTTCAAAAGGTAGATTTATCATGGTTTTTGAAGGTCTAAACTATTCAATTAAAGCCTAATTTGACTGTGTTAAGTCCAGAGAAGCTGCAGTGGAGGGGTATTTTTCTCAACACTAAATCTATCAGTGAGATTTTGCTATGCATGATTATAAATGATGGGAAACCACATTGGTTTGAAGAATAGTGAACCTATGTTTTAATACTCAGCCTGCTGATAAGCTGCAGCAGTGAAGGGGTATGTCTCTGAACACTAAAGCTATCAGTGAGATTGTGCGCGATTGAAATTGTGAAGAGCTGGTTTGAAAAATAGTGAACCTATCTTTTAATCCTCACCCTCATTGCCATCAGGCTCAGCCTGCTCCTCACGCTGCTTCTGCTTGAACTTCATGTTGCCATGGTGAAGCACAGCACCAGTCAGCTTCCAGATATAATTCTTCTCTTCAGCAACGAAGCCCAGAATGTCAATGGCTTCCTGTATGAAAATAAGTTAAAAGAAGGCAAAGAAAAAAATATATAAGAATGTCAACCACATGCAGAAAAGTGACCAAGAGCTTTATTGTGGACTAGGGCAATAAAGGCACACATGTAGAGCAAGGAAAGCTGGATATGTCAGCAACGTTTCTTGTCAATTAGAATTGTGGTGTGGAAATGAAGGCCTTCTATAATTTAAGCTCCATAGTGCTTCCTTCACGACAACTGGCTTTGGCTCAGGGGTAGAGCGGGTCGTCCAATGATCGAAGGGTTGGTGGTGGTTCGAATCCCGCTCAAGCCCATGTCCATCCCATTGCCGTTGTGTCCTTGGGCAAGACACTTAACCTACTTGCCTCGTATGAATGTGTATGCATGTGAATGAATGTTGGTGGTGGTCGGAGGGGCCGTAGGCGATGATTATTCGCCACGCTTCCGTGAGTCTGCCTCAGGGCAGCTCTGGCTGCAATTGTAGCTTACCACGACCGGTATGACTGTGTATGAACGAATAATGGACTCTGTGAAGCGCTCTGGGTGTCATGAAGAGCGCTATATAAATCCAAGCCATTATCATTATTTAATGCAATGTATTGACTTGCTTTCCATCTTGAAAATTCATGCTAACTACTTACTTCCCAGATGGTTCTTCTGTGTAACAAACCATCTGACGGGTGAGGTAAATTCTAAGTAACATGTCTCTATCATTTACCATCTTATGGCAATTTGAGAAACTGCATACTGTATGTAATGTAATTATTCTTAAAATAACATTTAAACATATAAAATAATATAATAAGTTGGAACATCTGTGCAAAAAGGTATATTACTACACATCACTCACATCAGTGGCATCCAGCTCCTCATTGTCATTAATGCTGGCCACCGTGATCTGACCCTGACTGCACATGGGGAAGTCATAGGGGTTGTTGGTGATGAGCGTCATTTCTGGTGTGGAAAACACATAGAATCAAATGAGTTAGACAGGATCTGCTTCCGTCCAATGATTATGGACCATTGTTGTTGACAATTAACATTAGTTATATCAGTTATCGGTTAATCAGTTATTCAGCTCACCAATCAGCTCAGGCTTGTGGTTGGTCATCATTTGGTAGAAGATGTGGTAGCCTCTCTCATCTGGAAGCTGGAAGGTCACTCTGGACTTCTCCAGCAGATCTATATGAGGTTTGATCATAATAAATATCTAGCCTACTAATAATGTCACTTGTTTATTTTGTATGTGAATGTTATACTTACATGTTTCAATATCAGCACTGGACAGTTTGCCAGATGGGAGGAAGTGGATTCTGATGAATTTACCCTTTTCAGAAGAACACAACAGTGTTATTATTGCATAACCAAGTAATGCCCAAGTGATATTTGATAGAAAATGTAAATATCCAACTTACAAAGCGAGAGGAGTTGTCATTCCTCACGGTCTTTGCATTGCCATAACTCTCCAGCAAGGGATTGGCTGCAATGATCTGATCCTCCAGTGAGCCCTATAATTAAAATTCACATTTTAACAATCATATCAGTACATTTCCATTCTTTGTTAAAATGTCTGTGGTTTCCATTTTCAGAATATTCTCACAGTATTTTACCTGCATCTTTGATTCTTTCTTCTTCTCTCCACCAGGAGCCACTGCAATTGTGGCAAAGTACTGGATGACACGCTTGGTGTTCACAGTCTTTCCGGCACCAGATTCTCCACTGTGTACACATAATTGAATTAAGAGAAACTCACAAACTCATTTAAATTATTTTTATTATATTGATATTTTTGATGAACAATAGATGAGAGACTTACGTGATAAGAACAGACTGGTTCTCCCTATCTGTGAAAGGTAAAGCAAGATATTTCTTATCTGATTAACCAAACCAAAAATAATAATTCATAGGATTTTCTTGACCAGGACATACCAGTAAGCATGAACTGAAAGGCGTTGTCAGAGACAGAGAAGATGTGGGGTGGAGCCTCCATACGCTTCTTGCCTCTGTAGGCATTTACAACATCCGCGTCGTACACTGGGAGCCACTTGTAGGGGTTCACAGTGGCACAGAACAGGCCAGAGTAGGTCTGAAGGGGAATAGACATTCAAGAATATTTACAGTAGGCTATCTTAAGGGTCATTATTTAATATTGCACCTTTTACTCATATTTGAGAATATCTTACGTAGATCATCCATGCGGCATAACGCTCTTTGAGGTTATACAACACAGAGGCTTCATTGAGATGGGTCATCATGGCCATGTCCTCAATTTTGTCATACTTGGGAGGGTTCATAGGGTAAACATCATCCTCCTTAACGGTTTTCTCCTGAAATACAGAAACACAATTTCAGTTTACCGACTCATCTACGAGTTGTATTGCTTTGAATTCTGTATGAAACACTTCAGCCCACTTTACCTCCTGAGTGTCATGCACTTTGACAGTGACTTTGTCACCATCTTTCTTCAGGATGGTACATTTGAGGTACAGCTCCACCTTATCAGCTACGTAAGCAGCGGCCTTAGCATCAAAGGGTGAGGTCTGAGCTGCAAGCCTCTCAGCCTCTGGCTTACGGAGGTATATGGCGGCCTTGCCATACATGGCCATCTCCGCGTCTGTACTCATGGTGGCGGCTTCCTGTCAACAGACATAAGAATTATTTACATAAGATTAAAACTAACAAACATGGTGCTTTTATATTTCACTGAGAACAATATACCATGTTTTCTCCTATCTTATGTGTATATATATTTAGACCTCATAGACCAATCACTGACTCACTCACTCACTCATGAATACATTGAAGTATACCTATTAATGTCACCATTCTTTGCATCTTTGATACTTTGTGTCCTTGTTCATTTTTGTTTGAACCGACTAAAATGTTGCAGTAGGCCTACATTGGATGTCTATCATGACGCCAGTTTTAGAGATGACTATATTGCATGCAGTGTATTGGTATATCAGCCGCATCTCCCCTATAACCAAAATAAATGTTAGTCTTGTTTTCTATTGTAGCATATTACTGAAAGACAATTTTTATGTTCTACAACCTACACTAGGAACAAATGATGGATGTGGAAACAAAACTGAATTCACCCTGAACCACCACTGGGGTAAAGATTGCAGAAGACTATTGGAGAAATAGTGGCAGGTTGTAGGATGTTCTGTTCTTACCTTGTTGCTACCCGATCACAGAAGAACTTTTCACAATGTAGAACCCTGCTGGAGAGAATAATCATGTATTAATGTTATTCCGTTATTACTTGAGTTATATGTTTTTCCCCCCAGTATATTAATTTTAATTTGATCAAACTGAATTATGGACACATATATCCTTGACTCACAAATTCAAATTCTTTCTAATATTTGAAGAATGGGAGTATCCAAATATGAAGGTATACCATAAAACGTATGGATTTTTACATTCATATCATTCATCATGATATCCATAATATACATAATGTTTACATACAACAAATATATGTACTGTATGGTTTAGTAATGAAAAAAAAATCCTTGCACATTATTTAAATCTTTTTTAATAATATAGACCATTTTCAATTAAATACTACCATGACAATTGTATTAAAAGATAAAGACATACAAAATAGAGTCAGATAGAAATTTGTACTGGAAAACAATATACTGTAAAATTAAATTATATATTTAAAACTAAGACAGATATTGTGATATTATTCATTTGAATTAAGCCTTCATTGTGAATGGCAACTGAAGCATCTGTGTCACTTACCACCAGCTGGAACAGATCTCCACTCCACTACCTCCATCTCCCTCTCAACTGTCTTATATAGAGCTCACTCTGCAAGCCAAGCAAAAACTAAATGTGGGCATCTCCTCAAAAGGGTTGAATGGTTTTTGGCATATATTTGCTTTGATCATGTCCCGTTATACCAGGTAGTTCATATTTGCCAGTATATTTGTTTATGTGAAGATACTTTGAGTTATTATGCCAAGATCCAACAGAACTTGTAAATGCTCAATTCATACACAACATGTATCATTCTTCCATACATTAAATATAGCAGATTTTAACACAGATATATATATATATAATGTGCTATCATAATCACATTGACATATACCAATCTATTATTAATCCCAGTCAAGGGTGCTCGCTAAATTGCCACCATAAAAGGAGAGCATTTCCTGGCAATGCTCAGAGATATAAAATCTTTATTACTTCAGATATCTATCTTCCTGGTGGGATGTTGCATGTATTTATAATCTGTATGGGATATATTTCCATTTCTATATTATTTCATTTCATCATCTTATTTCATTTTCAGATAAAATTGATATTTTTCATTTCATATTCATAAATGAGGTTAGTATTTCAAAATAGTAAAAACCCAAGCCTGTTGAGTTATGTATTGAGTTAAATGGAGTAAACAGAATATCTGTTTGCACAGCCATGGTTAGTGCATAAAGCCCTACTGCTTTTAGTTGTTTACAATATTATTACACCTTTGACATTTGACTTCCGTCTTTGTCCCACTGTAACTGAGGGGTACAATTCCCTGACTATTGATAAGTATGGTATCATTAAACCACTACCGCTTGATGTACTTTAACTTCTGGCCATCCAGTACACGATATCTAAGTATGATGAACACTTTCCCACTTATGAAACCAGGTCCACACAAATATAACAGTCGAAGGTTTAATATAGCAAAAGGTATATACAACATTCACTTAATTACATTTATGATTTGAATGCACTTGTAAGGCAAATGAGTATTCGTAGGCAAATCAACACTGAATGTCCAATCTCTGGTTACGCAGGAAGCAAGTATACAACCTGGTTCTTTAGGGAACTATAGCGATGGTACTTAAGGATTATAGCGGGATACTAAAGGGGTCCTGCTGGTTGTAAGTCAGTAAGGGGGGGGGGGGGTTTGGAGAGCCGTCAGCTGCATCCCATCTGGCCAACGATTCCTGGGGAGAATTCAGGTACAGAAAACAGTGCCCGCAGGATCTTGATCCACAGATGAATACACTTGGGCCCTCTTGTAGACGGTAGCTGTAGGTCCACAACGAAGGAGAAGCGAGGCGGCCTCGGTCTGGGTTGAGCGCCGTCTCACCTGGGCTCCTCTCGGGGGTAATTCCAACACTCACTGGCGTTGGCTGTTATCCGCTCCACAAATCAAAGCACCCAAAGCAAATAGATATTCCATGCCGTATAGGCTCAGCAGTCGTCCGGGTAGGTAATCCAATGTGCAGGTCCACTCGTCCTCGCCCAGAACTCCTCGGATGAAAGCACCACGCGTGGTCTGCCCAGCCTGGTTAAGACTCTAGATAACGCGAGGAACGATGGGGGTGCTGCTCACTTTAGAACTTTAACCGAACGATGCACCATACATAATAGACTATTATTAACTTAATAGAAATACGTCCCACTCGACGGTACAGTGCCAAACTATGACAATTCAGCTATGAATTTACACGAGGTCTCAATGCCTATTCTGGGGCCAAAATAGGCCATACTGCACCACACGTGGGTCGTGGGTGAGGCTTCACGTCTGTTACTAGGTTGGAGGGTAAAGGACTAATGGACTAAAAGAAAGTTCTACTTTACTTGCGCCCTATTTATATGCACGGTGAACAAATAGTACCATTCGTATTTCGGTAGCCGTATTCCTACGCGGAACCGGGGCTAGTTGGGACATGTTCGTCGGCACTATTGAACTTGACTCAAGGGGCCTGTCTGCTGGCGCCAGGTTCTTGTCCAATGAGAGAATGAACTATTATGGGCTGTAGTAGACTAAAGGGATATTCAGTGTATATGTACAAAGAATATACAAGGGATATCAAACGATATACAAATACTATTAAATATATATCCATAAATAAATATATATATTCGGTTTAATCTGATCCTTCACAACACCCACCTTCCTTACACGCGTTTCAATGGCTGCCTTCATTCTGTAGATTCATCCCTGCTGAAGGCAGGCGTGAAAAGTGATGAGGTACGTAATCTTTATACTTCTTCTAATATAAAATATTTACCAGAGTAATTACACATTAGGGAATGTTTCATCCCACTGTAGAAGACACGACAGTTCTCTCATATCAAACACCTGCATTGATTCATTTTGAATGAAGAGGTTTTCATAATACACGCAGGGTTAGGTCATTAAAACTATTCCCTTCAAAACTTTATTCCAGCCATCTTTCAGAGAAAGCAAGGATAGCAATCATTCCTGGAGCAACATCCCCGATACCTGTTAAAGACTTCCTCACATGGACAGAGTAAACATGTGCTTTTACTTTTCATGTAATATTGAATACTTTAATAGTTTTAGAAGAATTCTGAATGGAGGGTTCAGATAACTAGTGTTTACAGCTTGTTTTTAATCAAGTGAGGAATTTGTGTACTTGATTCAACAGTTTTCCTATTCACAGACTACTCTCAGCCAAGCCAATCATGAAGACATTTAATAGGCATTTTAAGGGGCGTCTGGGTAGTGTAGAGTTAAAAGCAGTACACTTCTACATATGAAAACCATTTCAAATTAGCTTGGGGCTGCTATACAGCATTTATATTATAAACCAGCTAGATAATTATTAGGGATGCTCGATATTGGCTTTTTTACCGATACCGATATACCGATATTGTCCAACTCTTAATTTCCGATACCGATATCAACCGATATCACATTTTAATGCCGATATCAGCCGATAATATCGGTAGGCCAATAATATCGGACATCATTTCTATAGAAATGTAGAATTAAAAAAAAATAAAATAAAAAAATTGAAAACCAATACAGATATTTTCCGATATCACATTTTAATGCTGATATCGGCCGATAATATCGGTAGGCCGATAATATCGGACATTCCATATAATTATACATAAGGGGCACCAGGTGAGAATAAAATGAAGGACCTCATGGACAGAAAAGGTCGGCCGGCCCCTGGTAGGCAAGCGCTCTCACCACTACACCAGCCCAGCCATTTACCCTGATAGACACACACCCAGGGTTGACACACACACCCGGATTACATTTGGAAACTAGTTACATCTGTCAAGCAAGCTTGATTACATTTTTTATCACATCATTAAAATATGCCCCCACCCTCGAGTTCAGGAGGACAGAAAGAATGCAGACGGTACCCCTGCTATCCTAATCCAAACATCGTCTTCTGACCCCCCCCCCCATAAGCTGTGGAAGACATAGGGGAAATTAGATCAGGCCCATCTGATCTCTAATCAAAATCAGCCCATGTCACCCCACTTCTCAGAGAGCTGCACTCACTGTAAAACCTGTTTCCAGAACTTAAAAAAATTGAGGCAACCCCCTGCCTCAAATTTTTTAAGTTGATAAACTCAAATGTTTTCAGTTGGCTAAGACTTACAATTAATTCTCAGTTAAGGCAACTCAAATATGGTCAGTTACTGTGACTTAAGGTTCTCAGTTAAGTCAAATCAAATATGGTCAGTTCTGTATCGTTAGTGGCTTAGCTTGGCATCACACTGCACTATCTCACGTACGTGCACGCGCACTGAATAAACCACAAATATACCTCTAATACCAATATTAGTCTGACCACACCCCTCATCAGCTTACCTTCATAAGCAGGTGTGTGGTCACCTGCTCTCCTCCTTCTCGCTTTCACCACAAGGAAGTGCCTCGGTAGTACCCCACTTGACGTGTCGTTGATAGTTGAAAAGAGTTGTGACTAGGTTTACATTGTGCCTAACCTTTTTCTTCTCTCACTTGTTTGTATAGGAAAAAGGTTTGGGTCATAATGTATTCCGCGGAGAGTAGACCCGCTAGACCTACTCTTCACCACCGATTCTCCATTCCCGCCTCCGTCGTGCGTTCCGGTGCTGGGCTGTTGCCACTCTCGTGGTTGCTGACCCAGCCCGGGAGACTGCCGGTGGATAGTTTTCCTCACCGACGAGCCGAGGGTTCGGTGCCGTCGCTCCGGCGATGGCCTGATCTCGACTCTGGTTCCTCTGTTTCTAGGGAATCGCCCGTTGATGAACGGGGGATTGTCTTAGAGCCAGAGGATTTGCGACGAAAACTTTTTGCGTCTGCTCGCTCACGTCGTAACATGGTGGCGTGCAGACGCGAACGGCCTGGGTTTGGGGAATTGCTGGAGACCAGCGAGGCCGCGTCCGACTCTGGATTTCTGATGGAAACTGAAGACTTCATGGAGGAGGCGGACGGGTTCTTGTATGATGGTCCCGTGGAGGGGAGTATCCCTCCTCCGGAGACCCCGGAGGGGGGAGAAATGGCTCCACGGGGCGCCTTGTTCGAGGATGTCGGGGAACCACCTTGGCCTCATCGACAGGATGCCCTACTGTCAGCCGCATCGGATTGTGGCTCCTTGACCAGTCGCAGCCTGCTGTATGCGAGGGATGCGGGGTCGGTGGAGGAGGGTCCGCAGGGGGAACTGCGGGCCTTGTTCCCCGAGCTCATGGCGGTAGCCGCCGCTGCAAACGGTGTGCCGCTGCCGCAGCCATTGCCTGCACCTGTCCCTGATGACCTCATAGGCCATCCCTGGCAGCGTCCCCCGGTGAGAGGGGTGGACGTTGTCTACCCATTTTTCCCATCGATGGGGGCCTATGTTCGTCGGGGTCAGGCGGTCTCCAACATCATGGGACTAACTCCCGCCTACGTACCAGTTACGCGGGTGTCGGGGTTGGTCAAAGGTATGGGGGAGGGCGTACCTCGGCTTGACAATCCGATGGCCGCGCTCCTCTGTCCGGATATGGTGTGGGAGCCCCTATGCAAGCCGGTCCTCCAGGGGAGGTCGGCTAGGCGATTGGCTTATTGGGGTGACCAGTCATTCATCGCCGGTACACAGTCGCTGGCTGCGGCCTCTAACATCGCCCACCTGGCTAGATTTGTATCGGGGATAATGACGGGCGGCGCGGATCTGAACGAGGTGAGGTGCGATCAGATCACCCAGGCTGCGGGAGCTGTGCTGCACCTCTCCCAGGTGCTAGCCATAGCCATGGGGAAAGTGCGCGCCCTGGCCACCCTGGGCCAGCGTCATCTTTGGCTGGAGCAGGCCCGTGTGCCGGAACGGAAGAGAACCCCTCTTCTGACGGCCGCCCTCTCCGACGCTGGCCTGTTCGGGAAGGCCCTGCTATTGATGACCTCAACATGCAGAGAAATGGCAGAGGAGAGGTCCATTCTCCAACCCCATTTTCCGCCTCCCGTCCTTGCCGGTGGAGGCAGAAGGATTCCGCGACGTCGAGCTGTCTCCGTCGCCGCTACCACTGCCTCCGCCGCCGCCGCTGGCCCTGCCAAGAGGGCCAGGGGAAGAAGCGGCGCTTCGGCCACCGCCGGCCCATCCCAGACCGGAGGAGACGGTAGGGATCGTCGTGTCCAGCAGACTGTTACCTATCGTCCCTCCGGGGCTCCCCGGGGTGGCAAGACTCGAGCGGCGCGAGGTGGCAGGCGCCGTTGAGAGTGACTTTTCCCCCTCTGTGTCCCCTCCTCTACACCCTCCCCGGCCCCTCTATGATTTTGTGCTTTGAACACGTATTATTTATTAATAAAAAGTTCCCTGACATAAGGGGGACTGTGTTTGGCCGAACAAACTGTGTGTTTCTTCAATACAAATCATGTGGTGGGGTTGTGTTTTATGAATCTACCCTGTTACGTTGGGGGAATGAGTTGTGTTGTGTTACGAGTTTTTAAGCAAGGTCTGCAACTTACACTCGGTAATAGGTTCTATTAGCTTGATGCTCCACATGCAATTAGAACTGGTGGTATTCCATTGCTTTAACTAAGTATATGTGTTCACAACGCTGTGTTGTTAGTTGCAGTAATGCTCGTACACACTTTTCATGGCCTAGCCATTACTCTCGTTCAACGTCTTCCTATGTGTAGCATAGGCTGCGGGTATGGGATTCACGCACAGGCGACTTGTGTTTTGTTGTAAACCCTTTTACACTTTGTGGGTAGCTAACATTGTATTAGCTTATGCTATATATTTTGTTCTACCGGAGGTTTTCAAAATGGCTACGGTTGTTTTCTGTGTGTAGGGATAGAAGGTGTGTTTTTCGGGAGGGGGTATCGGATAAACCGCTGAGCCAGTCAGGGCCAAGCCAGTGCTTGACGGGGGAGGGGGGGGGGGGGGGAGGGGTATTCTACCGACTCCTGTTATGACAGGATCCGGTGGGTTTTCCCCGCCCGTTATAGCGTTGTTGCTATGGCGACGCCTTCCATGAGCTGGTGTCGTAAAGATGTCGAGGTTAGAGCGCAGGACTTAACCTGCTGCGTTCGTTTTTGTGTCAAACTTGAGTCTGTTGGTCACGTGTCTCACAGTTTACATATCTTTTTCTTGACCGTGGTCTCATGTGGGAAGGTGTTTCTGGGGGAATCTGGTCTTACACTCTGATTAAAAAGAGTGACTGGATTAAAATCATGTGAAAAACAGGGTTTTTTACTCCCAGCTGTGCAGTTAGGTCATACATGTGATGCCTTTTTCTTTATTTTATAAAGAGTTGAATGTGTCTTGATGGATATGAAATGAGGGTCCCTGATGGAACAAGACTGAACGTCTTCTCAGGTCTGCCTCCCCTTATCTTTTTGTATGTATTCCTGTACTGCAGTCTGTTGGGTATATTTTTTCATTCATTCATTCATGGAGTTGATTGCATCTCGCCCCTCTTGTCGTTTCCCTGGGCGTCTTGGGGATTCAATATGGTGGTCTAAACGGCCTATTGTTGATGTGGGTATGTCCAAACGCACACATAGTGCTAGCTCAGGATGTGCTTTGGCCGTTGCTGACTGGCGCGCCTCGTTTGCTTTGGTAAAACAGCGTTTTTATGGAGTAATTGGGATGGGGGTTTTTCCTCTTCCGACATCCTGTGTGTTGTCGATGGGTTCCCGTTCATGTCAGGGGATGATGACGGAATGGGTCTGGGCATATGGGAAGGGTCTCACGCCCTAGGGGTGGGCCGCCGGACGCGGTTCATACCGACACGTCTGGGTGGCGCCTTCTTTTTATGTTGGGATCAGACGCGCATATCTGCCCCTTCTCCTGGGGTTGGCAGGTCGGCGTGATTAGGGCACGGGACTGGTTCTGGTCGCGCTGGTCCAGATCAGTGCACCCGTTGTCCGCTGGGGATGCAGATCTGCTGTTCTGGTACCCTGAGGGACTTAGGGTTTTTTCAGGGGGGAAAAATGCTAGGTCGATCCGGGTGTCACAGGGTTGTGCGTTATGGGACCCCTTGTTTGATGTATTCTGCACTGTCATAGTGGCTTATGGCCGTGCCGACCTGTACGCATCCGATCTCGTCGGATCTCGGCTGCTGTGCGGGTTGGTCTTGGTTGGTACTTGGTTGGGTGACCTCCTGGGAATACCGAGTGCGGGGTGCTGGGGGCTGGTCTTCCATATTACGCTCTTCTCTTGCGTTTTGGCGCTGAGGAGCCTGTTGGGTGGGGTTAACCTCCTTTGGGATCCTGTGCTCCCCGTATCGCCGGGCCCGGTCCGGGGTGATGCCCGTTGACCTGTAGGCCCGGGATAGCCCTGTTGGGAACCGGAACGCGGGCTGCGGCGGTGCCGCAGGTGCGTTTCGGGGTTTTTTCCTGAGGGGTTATAGGACCAACCATTACATGGGGTAATGCCTGGGTGGTTGGTTCTCTGGTGTGTTGCTGCAGTGTCAACTCCCGGTTCTCCGGTTGAGGGTGCCCCTGCACGTTCATGACGTCTGCCGATCGTATGGGCTTTTCTGTGGGCAGCTGTCAGGGGCCGTGTGGTCTACGGATCCCGCTTCTGACGTGCTGTTGAAAGCTTGGTTATGCGACAACGCCAGCATACGCCCCTTCCGCCGGGGCGGCTGTTTCAGCTGTCCTTTCTGGCGCCTGCCTCGTCCGCAGTTTTTTCCAGGCTTGGGTTGACGACCTGTTGCCTGGTCTTCCCCGGTGCACTGCCTGTTCCGTTGGTTAACTCTTGTATGTTATGACCATGCTGTCTGCCTGTTGCAGGGCTTGTGTTCCAGGCGGTGTGCTGTTGGGGGGGACAGGGCCCGCTTGGCTGAGGGGCCTTTGTCCGAATACGCTGGCGATGTGAGGGGCGGGGTCACTAGGTGCCCCCCTGGTGGGGTCTTGATGCTGGCATCATGGACTTCTCCGGGCCCCCATTTCAGGGAGCCCAGTCCTTGGTGGGTCTGGGCCTTCCTTCGCGCTCCGCTGCTACGGCCTTGCCACGGGGTTGGGTTGGCCCTTGACCCCGTGATTCTGGGGGCAGTAACGAGGTGGTTTTTCTCCGTTCGTTCCCGGGTGGCATGCGGGTTGTGCGTGTGTGTAGTCGTGGGGTCAAGCCACGGCTGCTCACCCTGTGCGTTGAGTGCTTGAGTGCCTCTTCGCACGGTCGGGTCCGTCGCCTTCCCGTGACGTCCCTAATAGGGGGGCTACCCGCCATTAGGGGGGGTCGGGGGGGCTCGGCCCTCCCTGTTCTGATGGTTGTGGGGGGGCTGTCAGCGGGGTGTATTTGTCAGCCAGTGGCTCCGCTTGGCCTCCCTTGTGCAGTGTGATGCCAAGCTAAGCCACTAACGATACAGAACGATAGGTTATGACTATAACCAAGTTCTGTTAGTTAGGGGCGATGCTTGGCATCAGACGGCCGCTGCAGCCCTTGTCCTCACCTTGTGGTGAAAGCTTGGGAAGGAGGAGAGCAGGTGACCACACACCTGCTTATGAAGGTAAGCTGATGAGGGGTGTGGTCAGACTAATATTGGTATTAGAGGTATATTTGTGGTTTATTCAGTGCGCGTGCACGTACGTGAGATAGTGCAGTGTGATGCCAAGCATCGCCCCTAACTAACAGAACTTGGTTATAGTCATAACCTATCGTTACTGTGACTTACAGTTCTCAGTTAAGGCAATTCAAATATGTTCAGTTACTGTGACTTAAGGTTCCCAAGTGGAGTCAACTCAAATATGTTCAGTTACTGTGACTTGAGGTTCTCAAGTGGAGGCAACTCAAATATGTTTAGTTACTGTGACTTAAAGTTCTCAGTTAAGGCAACTCAAATATGTTTAGTTACTGTGACTTACAGTTCTCAGTTAACATTCAAATATGGTCAGTTACTATGACTTGAGGTTCTCAAGTGGAGGCAACTCAAATATGTTCAGTTACTGTGACTTAAAGTTCTCAGTTAAGGCTGGCAACTCAAATATATTCAGTTACTGTGACTTACAGTTCTCAGTTAAGGCCATTCAAATATGTTCAGTTATTGTGACTTAAGGTTCTCAAGTGGAGGCAATTCAAATATGTTCAGTTACTGTGACTTAAGGTTCTCAAGTGGAGGCAACTCAAATATGTTTAGTTACTGTGACTTAAGGTTCAGTTTTAAAATCCATGTGAATAAGTTAACAGAAAAATAACTACACAAGCACATTATATCAACTTCAAACTCTTATTTATTTCTATTCAGAGTATACATCTATTTAACTGTATGCCACTTACAAAAAACATTGTGTTGCCCTCTCCAACATTATGGCAATGTTAAAATTAAATAGATATAGAAAAAAGATATATAGAAAATAAATACATGCATGTTATAACATGTACACATTTAATCCCACTGGTCACAATAGTGTAATAATGTTTGTTATAAGGCTCTGAAAATGTTACTGAATGATGTATCAATGTATTTCCAGCTAATATTGAAATAATAAAGGGTCTCAATATGTGCAGTGTCACATGACCAGAGCTGTTTACATCCTGGCTGAATTACTCAAATTTGTATAGTGTGGTCATAGAATGAGCAAACATGTTGACCGCAACTATTGTGACCGTTGGGATAACACAGTGTATCTATGTACAGTACAGAATAAAATGTATATAGATTATCTGAAAATTGTCAATCCGCTTGGCACATGTAAAATTCACAAACTTTGTGCTGTATATTGGGTCCTGCCAATGTGGCACCAAAATACCAATCCACATTACACGCTATACAGCTGGCAATACTGTTAATAGTGACATACCTACATATAGGTATGGAAATGCAGCTGTACTTGTTCCATGATGTTCTATATCATGGAACAAGATGGTGTTTTCATTGAAAGAGTTGGTCAGAATGTCAGAGGCACCATCTGTCATTTAGAGCAGGCTATGTTTGCAGAATGATAACTATAGAACACTACAGTACTCTGTACTGAGAACACAGTACTCGGTACTGAGAACACTATACAGTACACTAACTCTACCACTGCCTACAAGCAATGGAAGCAGTCAGAGCAGAGTGGCATTTATGCCCATTGCCTCCTATTGTTCCTCGAGAAACAAACGTTTTGGGACTTGGATGTTGCCTTTGAGATTCTGATCAACTCTTTCAACTCTAAAACTTACTTGGATGAAATTACAATAATGCTATAGACGGTTAAGAAAATTCTAACTGTAACCTGGGCGACAGTTTACTAGCTTCTAGACCTAGTAAAATCTTCTGAATGAATTCAAAAGTGTTGATAAGTCCTTTGGGGTATACGCTGAGGTGTAGTGCATAGATTAGTCCCAACATTACCATAGAATAAAATGTATATAGATTATCTGAAAATTGTCGATCCGCTTGGCACATGTAAAATTCACAAACTTTGTGCTGTATATTGGGTCCTGCCAATGTGGCACCAAAATACCAATTCACATTACACGCTATACAGCTGGCAATACTGTTAATAGTGACATACCTACATAGGTATGAAAATGCAGCTGTACTTGCTCCATGATGTTCTATATCATGGAACAAGATGGTGTTTTCATTGAAAGAGTTGGTCAGAATGTCAGAGGCACCATCTGTCATTTAGAGCAGGCTATGTTTGCAGAATGATAACTATAGAACACTACAGTACCCACATTCCTCTCACACCCCGTCGTCTCAGACTCCCGTGAGATGTTCTACCAACAGCCAGGTAAGACATTGCACGCACGCACGCACGCACGCACGCACGCACGCACACACACACACACACACACACACACACACACACACACACACACACACACACACACACACACACACACACACGCACACACACACACACACACACACACACACACACACACACACACACACACACACACACACACACACACACACACACACACACACACACACACACACACACATACACACACACACACACACACACACACACACACACACACACACACTGTATACTGCACAGGTTGAAAATGATGCTGTAGTACACTGCCCTGCAGAAGCTAAACCGCAGTAACTATACGCAAACAGTAATTTTGTAGTTACTGCAATTCTTTATACCCCTTTTCTCTAAAACAGAGCAAGATGGAACCCTGAAACCTTATCACAATATAAAACAGATATTGAAAAGTAAAATTTCACTTACAACTACTACTCAAAATGACTACATTTTTAAAGAAATTATGTTAAAGTGCTATGTGGTCCAGTTATGCTGCTCTGATTATGTCCTCTGTGAAAGTATATACTCTTCATACATTTTAACCATGTTTTCTATGCAAAATATTTGTCTTCAAAGTAGTACTAATTGATGGGTTCAGATGGAGTAAAAAGTACAATATTTACTTTGAAATGTAGCGGAGTAAAAGTATAACATTCCATTCTAAATTTCATTCTAAAATGAAAATACTCACATAAAGTACACGTAGCTCGAAAGTGTAGCTCGAAAGTGTGTATGTATTTTGCACTCTTTATGCTGTGTGTCCTGTGTATGTTGTCTGGCATTTTACGTGTATATATATTTTGAACTCTTGCACTGTTTGTATTTCATGTGTTTTGGATAGACTACAGATGGAAATGAGCTTCTGCTAAATCTGGTGCAAACATATTTTCATGTAACAATGATTAATGTAAATGCACATTGTCTGTAAATAAATAATAAAATAAAAGTACAGTACTTGAGTAAAATAACTTAGTTACTTGCCACCACTGACTGTGTGTCCTGCTGTGCTTTCAGCCTCCGTGGAGGAGAACCAGGTAGCCAGTCCCAGCTGTTATGGTTTGAAACCGACCCCAACAGCACGGCACAGACAGGTAGTTCAGAGTTAGCCAAAAACTAGGGCGTATTTATTTATAAGATAGGAATGAGCAAATAGACAACAAAACACAAAGGGAGAATGTTCTGGACAGAGTTGTCCGCGGCTCTACAGCACGTCTTCTGGGCTGAGAGGCACCGTGGCGTTGCGCCACTGCCTCTGCTGCTCTGCAGCTACACGTCGATCCACTCGGGAAACAGAGAGAAAGAAAAAGTCACCAGACGAGCAAACGGGATTACAAGCAGTCCAGTATTGTCTTAGCTGAGTCTGTGATAACAACAAGCGGTTCCTCTTCAGTGTTTAACTAGCTGAGTCCGTGATAACAACAAGCGGCTCCTCTTCAGTGTTTAACATAACACACAAAAAACAGAAAGGTCCCGAGTCCCGGATTTTACGAGAAAAACAGTATCCAAAAAAGAACGTTCCAAAAACTCACCAAGGCGCAATTGCGCAAAGCGGTCTACAAGGCAGGGGTCCAAAGAGTGGCAAGCAACGTTAAGCAACAGCGGCGACTTCCAACAGACGTCCTGACGAGAAAAAGGCGAGGTACAACACGGGGAAAACAAGCAGCAGCCAGTGGATATCCAAAACGACCCGACAATGAACGTTAGGAAACCCAGAGTATATGAAGACCTCCAGTGAGCTGATTACAACACACATCAGGTGCGCAACGGTAATTGGAACCTTGACCTTGAAGCGTGCGGCGGCAACGGGCCAATCCTCACACCAGCATGCTCCAGACTTAGCTTTTCCCTCCCTGGAAAAAATAAATGGTGAGTTATAACCCGAGACACTGAATGAGCTCCACGTATTCGATTCACATCTGTCGCTTTCTGTGTCCCTGAGCAGTTGAGATTAGCAGCTGAAGTAGGCAACTTTAGAGGAATTAGCATGAGTGAGTTTACCTGCCCAGCAGAACTAGAGCTGAGCTCTGCATCTCTTTAAGAGTGAGTTTACCTGCCCACCAGAACTAGAGCTGAACTCTGCATCACTTTAAGAGTGAGTTTACCTGCCCAGCAGAACTAGAGCTGAGCTCTGCATCTCTTTAAGAGTGAGTTTACCTGCCCAGCAGAACTAGAGCTGAACTCTGCATCACTTTAAGAGTGAGTTTACCTGCCCAGCAGAACTAGAGCTGAGCTCTGCATCACTTTAAGAGTGAGTTTACCTGCCCAGCAGAACTAGAGCTGAGCTCTGCATCACTTTAAGAGTGAGTTTACCTGCCCAGCAGAACTAGAGCTCTGCATCACTTTAAGAGTGAGTTTACCTGCCCAGCAGAACTAGAGCTGAGCTCTGCATCTCTTTAAGAGTGAGTTTACCTGCCCAGCAGAACTAGAGCTGAGCTCTGCATCTCTTTAAGAGTGAGTTTACCTGCCCAGCAGAACTAGAGCTCTGCATCACTTTAAGAGTGAGTTTACCTGCCCAGCAGAACTAGAGCTGAGCTCTGCATCTCTTTAAGAGTGAGTTTACCTGCCCAGCAGAACTAGAGCTGAGCTCTGCATCACTTTAAGAGTGAGTTTACCTGCCCAGTAGAACTAGAGCTGAGAGGGCGGTTAGGTGGCCGAGCGGAGATTGCGTTCGTCACCAACCCCGGAGCTGTGAGCTGGATTCGCCTGTTCGAATCCAGCTCACAGCTCCGGGGTTGTCACCAGCTTGGCTGGCCGTCTGCACTAATACAATTGGCTGTATTAGAGGGTGGGAGAAGCTGGCGGGGTGGGTCCGGGTCGTTGTAAACAGCGACTCCTACAGTTCGGTCGGGGCGCCTGCTAAGCGCGGATAGGACTTGAGGGGGATAGTGTGGTCCTCCCACACGCTACGCCCTCTCGATGAGAATCCGCGCTGCCAGGTGAAAAGAAGCGGTGATTGGCTGGACGTGTGTCGGAGGAAGCACGTGGTAGCCTCCACTCTCCCAGATGATCTGACTGTGGGGGGTAAGTGCGCAGCGACCAGGAAGGGACTGGGAATTGGCATACGACTAACATTGGGATGGGAGAAAATCGGAGGAAAATGGAGGGGGAAAAAGATCAAAAAAAAAAAAAAAAAAAAAAAACTAGAGCTGAGCTCTGCATCACTTTAAGAGTGAGTTTACCTGCCCAGCAGAACTAGAGCTGAGCTCTGCATCACTTTAAGAGTGAGTTCACCTGCCCAGCAGAACTAGAGCTGAGCTCTGCATCACTTTAAGAGTGTGTTTACCTGCCCAGCAGAACTAGAGCTGAGCTCTGCATCACTTTAAGAGTGAGTTTACCTGCCCAGCAGAACTAGAGCTGAGCTCTGCATCACTTTAAGAGTGAGTTTACCTGCCCAGCAGAACTAGAACTAGAGCTCTGCATCACTTTAAGAGTGAGTTTACCTGCCCAGCAGAAACAGAACAAGCTCTGCATCACTTTTCAAGGCCACGCACATGAAACAAAGGTTTTCCAGACTCCCAGAGGCACCAGTAGCTTTAAACTGAATAAGAAAATAATAATAATAATAATAATAATAATAATAATAATAATAATAATAATAATAATAATAATAATAATAATAATAATAATAATAATAATAATAATAATAATAATAATAATAATAATAATAATAATAATAATAATAATAATAATAATAATAATAATAATAATAATAATAATAATAATAATAATAATAATAATAATAATAATAATAATAATAATAATAATAATAATAATAATAATAATAATAATAATAATAATAATAATAATAAATATTGTTTATAACCGCGAGTAATAATAATAATAATAATAATAATAATAATAATAATAATAATAATAATAATAATAATAATAATAATAATAATAATAATAATAATAATAATAATAATAATAATAATAATAATAATAATAATAATAATAATAATAATAATAATAATAATAATAATAATAATAATAATAATAATAATAATAATAATAATAATAATAATAATAATAAATATTGTTTATAACCGCGAGTTTTCCGACCACTTGGCAGGTCAAATACATCTGATTGGTTATTGATGCAGGGAGCTGTTGTTTTTGACCAATCAGATGTTGTTAAATGGTGTTCCCTGGACCGGGAGACTAAGATCACCATCGCGTTCCATGTCAAAAAATATTCTTTATTATTTGGGACATTTTCAGCTTGAAGCTGCTGGTGACTCTGGGAGTCTGAGGAAAGCCTTTGTTGCGCGTACATGTATTATTACTATATTACTACGTTACGTACTATATACTTGTATATACAATCAAAACTCTTCATACGTGTTCATACTTTTTGCACATTGCTGCTCAATTGCACAGCTCTGCTAAATATTCCAATCCCACTGTATTGTTATTTTTATTCTAATTAGTGTTTATAATGGACCACATTGTGCACAATTGTACATTGTACAGCCATGGCCTATTTTATTTTATAATTATATTCTATTGTGCCTCTATATTCATTTACTTTATATTCCATTTTATCTTATTCTACCTTTTTATTTTATTCTACCTTAATTGTCTGTCCGTTAAATTGATAGATATTGTTATACACCCACAAAGGAAAAAATAACCAAAATATAGCCTGGCCGTATGGGAGTTGAGACATATAAAGCTCCAAGAGCTTTCAAACTTGACATGCTAGCAGTCAGACAGTTGCTTAACATAATAGAACAACCTGGATGTGAATATCTTTATGCATGTAGGAAATATATACCTATGTACACATACTTAAAATAAGCGGAAATGTAAAAAATTTATATCTATGCAGAATGTTCTCATTTACTTTGTAGTAGCTCTGACATGACTTGTCACAGGGCTTTTTCGGAAAGGTGTTAATGCTGTCATCTTGGCCAGGTCTTCCTTGCAAAAGAGATATTGTATCTCAATGGGACTTCCTGGTTCAATAAAAGTAAAAAAAAAAAAAAAAAAAAAAAAGTGATACAACCAGGGCTTGACATTAACACCTGACCACCGGCAAATGCTGGTAGAATTCGGCTGTGGCCGGTAACTCTGTCATTCTACCGGTGACTTTTTTTCTACGAAAAAAAAACATTGTAGTCTACAAAAGGCATCAGCAATAATTAAGTCAATCCAAGTGATACTACATAATACTACAACTCCCACAACAATTCGGAAAAGTGCATTACCGGCCAAATCCTGGTAGTGGTGCTGTCTCGAGAATGGAGTACTCCTTGTTTTCAGACCAGATGTAAAAAAAATTCATTCAGGCCTACTTTTTCTGTTAGCGTGAAGCTATGCCTTCATCAGATCGCATGGAATACCTTTTGCGATGCCGAATTCAGTATGCAGTAAAGGAATATAGCATCAGCCAATGGACATATCGATCTACCAGATGGCGATCAATAACTGGGAAATCCTTTTTGGGATCCAACCGGCCACAGGTAAGAACGATTTCATGCTGATCAGGCCTTGTTAGCATAGCCAACCAGCCGATGAATGAATGAAAACTTTATTTAACAGATTGCAGAATGGGTACAATATAGTACGGCTCAATACACACAATTGTTAAGGGGATGCAGACCAGAGAAAGACGTTTGTCTTGTTTACATTAGGGTCCCCCATTTTCAATTTATAGTGACATTTATGACATACACAACATACATGACATCATGACATCATGACACATCAGTGTATGATGCTACAATAACGAATGCCGTTATTGGTAATCAATAATCAGAAACAACATCCCCCGCCCCCCCCCCCCCCCCTTTCATGCATTCATGGTGGAACATGATACCGATCATATGCATTTTAATTTTAAACCTATTCATCATCACGCTATAAAATGGGAACGTATTGATGGAAAAATTATTTAGTGTGGTGATTTTTGGCTGGTGAAAATGCTGAGTGGCTAGTGACTTTGGAAAACCACTAGCCACAGTGGCTAGTGAGCCAAAAAGTTAATGTCAAGCCCTGGATACAACTATTAAACTTCTCAACCTCTGTCTTTAACTATGAATGAACACAACACTAACTTACCATATTTAGATAATAAAGTACTCAACTTCTGTCTTTAACTATGAATGAACACTAATTTACCATCTTTCCTCTGAAAACCTGAAACGGACTTATATGGTCCGTTGTCTGAAGTACTCAATAGTTTAGCACTTTTTGGGGCACCGGTGTGCGGCTGTGAGAGCCAGAAAACGACCCGTTAGGGGGGAAATAACCCTTATTTTATAGGTTCCATTCCCACAATATATAGGTGTGTGAGGGAGAGAGCTGTTATATGTTCGTACTGGCGAATCGCGTCTCGCTCTTTCGCCATATCGAGATATACCTCATCTCCAGTACCTACTGTACTTCATTAACGAAAACAAAGCACCCATGCACTTGACCAGGCCTCGCCCCAGTGTCCCCCTATAAGGCACCAGGCATGGTCACACTCGCCCTTCCTCTTTTTTCGTTTTCCATCATGGACGTGCATTGCATCCCATGTAACTAGCTGTTATGAAATGCAGAGAGAAATTGAACAATGTTGGTTTTTCGCCTGAGATTTGCCCTTTTTACGGGTAAATGGGCTAACAACAGGGCGCAAGGCAGGTGTGCCTTGGCTTGAGAGCCAGGTAGCATCGATCCTTTGCCCTGGCGGGGTTGAACGGTGTCCCAACCGGAAGCCGACGCTTGAGAGCAAGTCGGCCCGGCAGGTGGCAGTATGGACTGATGATGTTTATACTGATGTTTATACTGCCATAGGATGGAATTTAGCTGCGGCCAGTGTTGTGGCTCAGCTGATTGTTTTTCTGTCCACATTGCTGTCGGGTAGTGGGGCTGCAGGGCCAGCCGACGCTGAAAACATTGTGCGTGTTTTTGGGGTTATAGAAATCTTGAATCAGTCGCAAGCTATAACCACAGGGAGGATCAGGATGCTATCAACTCTTATTAATAGGCATCTCTGGTTGGAGCAGTTTTCCCTTGGGGAGGAGGAAAGGTTTCTTCTCCTTAAGGCTCCTCTTTCCGCGGAAGGACTTTTTTGTCGTTCTGCGGAAACGCGGGCGGTATTTGACCTGGGCCCCACACCGCCTCACACCATGCAGCCAGAGGTGAGAGCACGGCCTCGTCAGCGACTATGGTGAGGCCCTCCACCAGCGGCCATGTTTCCTCCGCCTGAGGTACCCTGGGCTCTACGTCAACAGGTGTCCACAAGGCCGACAGCCTTGGCGGCCGAGGGATCGGCTACATTGGATGAGCACGCCCTAAGAAACCGTCGCTGTCCTGCTGTGTGCAGCCCGCTCTTCGATCACTCCCTCCCCAAACACCAGCGGAAAAGGGGCTCTGATTTATTTCCTTTGGCTGCGGGCCGCGGGTCTTCAATGAAGTGCAAGCGGCCCCACGTTTCGCTTCTCATGGGGACAGGGGCTGACACCCAGTTGATGGCTGAGCCTGGGTCTGTCCGTGAGAATGTTGTGCTGTCACGTGGCTCCCTCGCCACGCGTTCTGCGTCTGCGATTGGTGAGCCTGGTGTTACGTCTGTCACCTTCAAAGGTTGTCAGCAGGGGGACTCGAGGCCTCTTCGAAAGAATGCTCAGCGCGGGTTTCCCCGACCTCGCCAGGCCGGGTATCACGTTAGTGCCTCCCCTCTGGCTGTGGGTGTCTCGCAATCTGCGCAACCTCCCTTGGGGGTGGATGCCTTCTCGATGTATCCATGGCCGCCCGGGATTCTGTACGCTTTTCTCCCCATACATCTGATAGGTCAGTTGTTGGAGCGGGTACGTCGGGAGCGCAGGACCTTGATCCTGACTGCGCTGTGGCAGTTCCCTGTGCTGGGCCAGCCGCTGATGGTTTGGCTGGTGAGAGGGTGAGTCTGGAGAGGATGGACCCTTCTGTGGTCGACACAATCTGGAACGCGCATGCTCCCTCCACTATCGCGGTTTACGCGGGTAGGTGGCATACTTTCCAACAGTGGTGTAAGGTGGGGGGCTGGGACCCGGTGTCTTGCCCCCTGGACGCTGTCCTTTCCTTCCTTCAGTCTATTTTGGATAAACTGTCGGCTTCGACGGTGAGGGTATATGCCGCGGCTATATCCTCTTGTCATGAGGGGTTTGAGGGCGTTACGTTGTTCAGCCACCCTCTTGTGAAGCGTTTCCTGCTTGGCGCTCGGCGCCTTAAGCCGGTCAAATGTTCTCTGTCTCCGAGTTGGGACCTCCAACTGGTCCTCGTCCGGTTGTCCGAGGCCCCGTTTGAGCCTCTTGAGCAGGCGTCTTTGGAACAGCTGTCTTTCAAGACTGCATTCCTGCTGGCCATCACCTCCGCTAAGCGCGTGGGTGAGCTTTGTGCTCTCTCGGTGCGGCCTGAGTGCTTGTCTATTCGTGTCAATAGCGGTGCGACTCTGAGGCCTAATCCAGTCTTCGTGCCAAAAAATATCCGGAGCTCTTTTCGCTCCAGGGATATTGTGGTTAAGGCGTTTCATCTGCCTCCTCACGCTGGTGAGTTAGAGGCGAGCCTTCACCTGTCGTGTCCAGTCCGGGCTTTGGGGGTTTACCTCAGCCGGACTCAGGACCTCAGGGCTACCGATCAGCTCTTTGTTTGTTACGGTGGCTCTCTCGCTGGTAAGGCACTGTCGGAACAGCGCCTGTCACATTGGTTGTGCGAGGGCATTGCCCTTTGCTTCACGTTGGGGGTGTCAGGGCGCACTCCACTCGTGGGGTGGCGGCCTCTGCCGCCTTGTTAGGGGGGGCCTCGGTGGAGGACATCTGTGCTGCGGCCTCCTGGTCCTCCCCGGGTCCCTTCGTTAGGTTTTACCTCATGGACATGACTGGGGGTATTGTCTCCCAGGCTGTTCTGAGGTCTGGGACCTCCCCTGCGTCCCGCCCTTCGGTGGGTTAGCAGGGGTGTGTGGGTGTGTGCCACGAGGTGATGTGTCACACGTGGTCCCGCCTGTGCTGTTCGTTTTTAGGGGTCTCTAGTTCCCACTTTTTCGCACTTGGGTGGAGTTGACTGCCGCACCCTCTTCACTAGGAAGGGGAGATGACGGGACTCCCCTCCCCCCTGGTGGTAGGGCCTGCGGGTCCTCAGGGGGTACATTTGCCGGCCACACGTCTGCTCTGTCCCAATATCTCGATATGGCGAAAGAGCGAGACGCGATTTGCCAGTACGAACATATAACGATAGGTTATGTATATAACCTAGTTATATGAGTACTGGCTGAGCGTCTCACTCTTAGCGCGCCCTGAGGTCCCTTGATGGGGTTTTTCTTTTTTTTTGTATCCACTTTTTCCCCCATTTTCTATTTTTCTCCCATCCCAATTTTCGTATCGTCCAATTCAACCCTCCCCTGTCTCGAACGCTGTTTCTTGCCTCCCACAAGCCGGCTGCAATGTGGACTAAGTCATACATAGCACGAGTCCCCTTCGATACTCGAGGTAACAGCAGTCGCATCTTTTCACCTGCGCAGCTCGATCTTTCAGCGTCAGGGGTCTGGGCTTTGGAGGGGCCCCACCCCCGTCGCTTCCTGATTCTACTGCGCAGGCACACCAACCGACCTGTAGGAGTCGCTGTCCACAACGCCCGATCCCCACCCATCAGTTTCCCTCCCCCTAATACTGCCAATGTGTATTAGTGCGGACGACCAGCTAAACTGAAAGCAATGTGGAGCGCTGGGCTCGAACAGGGAGATGATCTGTTTGAGCCCAGCCTCCAGTATTCGTGGTGAGCGTCTTGCCCACTGCACCACATAGCCGCCCTGATGGGGTTTTTCTTGATGGAAAACTTTTTCCCGAGGAAGGGCGAGTGTGACCATGCCTGGTGCCTTATAGGGGGACACTGGGGCCGGGCCTGGTCAAGTGCATGGGTGCTTTGTTTTCGTTAATGAAGTACAGTAGGTACTGGAGATGAGGTATATCTCGATATGGCGAAAGAGCGAGCCGCTCAGCCAGTACTCATATAACTAGGTTATATACATAACCTATCGTTCTCTAGCCTCCTCTGTGTGCTGACTGAGGCCTGGTTACATAACAGACACCATTCCTCCCACCGTTTGCTTTGGCCACTAGCCAGATAGCAGCAGCAGGTCTGACCAGCTATTCCTCGCCAACCTCCAGCAGTGAGATCCTGCTTGGTAGTGCCGTTTCTGTCCAGTAGGTGGCGGCAATAAACCGCCGTAGAAAACGAGCAGCTAACCTGTTGAAGCAAGACTCACACAAATCATTCCTGGTTCACGGAATCATTCATACCAAGTTCCAGTCTACCTGAGGAATTACTTTATATGTGTAAGAGAGACAATCACGATCACAACACTTGATGTAAACAAGACGAAAGTCTTTCTCTGATTGATTGATTGATTGAAAACTTTATTAACAGATTGCAGAATGGGTACATTTACATTTACATTTAGTCATTTAGCTGACGCTTTTATCCAAAGCGACTTACAAGTTCTGTGCGACAAGACAGCAAGAAGGGTATAACTCTATCAGCTGAGTAACAATGTTCATCAAAGTGTTGCGTGTTACAGTGTAGGTTAGTTTATTAGGACAAGTGCATGACATTAAGGTTAGTCGGGGTTAGATTTTTTTTTTTTTTTTTTTTTTTTTTTTATCATTTCAGATAATGGTTGAAGAAGTGAGTCTTTAGTCGACGGCGAAAGATTGGACGGGATTCGGCTGTCCTAACTGGGATGGGTAGTTCATTCCACCATTGTGGGGCAAGGACTGAGAATAGGCGGCTTCTCTTTGATGACCCTCCGGGAGCTTGGATAGGAGTAGGTCTGAGGCGGCCAGAAGACGCAGAGCGTAGGGGTCTTGAGGGTGTGTAGTTAGAGACCATTGACCGGAGGTAGGCGGGAGCGGTTCCCTTTGCCGCACGGTATGCCAGGTCGAGGGCCTTGAAGCGGATACGTGCAGCAATGGGGAGCCAGTGCAGGTCCCTAAGAAGTGGGGTGACATGGGCTGACTTCGGTACAGTAGGCCTACAGTACAGCTCAATACATACAATTGTTAAGGGGATGCAGACCAGAGAAAGACTTTCGTCTTGTTTACATCAGGGTCCCCCATTTTCAATTCATCGTAACATATATGACATACAGATAGTCAGTACTGCTACATCTATACATTTATGACATACCAGATTTGCAAATACAGTACTGTTTGTGATACGAAAAAGAGTCCAGAAAAAAGTATATACATTTGACGTAGAAACTGTAAATTGGAGGAGGTTGGGTAGGTGGGGGGTATACTGTACATTGGAGGTGGTTGGGTGGGTGGGGGGGGGGAGGTTGGGTAGGAGTGGGGGGGAGGTTGGGTAGGAGGGGTGGGTGGGGGACACTGTACAACTGTACAAGCAAAACTGTACATTGGAATATTGACAAGACCATACTTGGTAATTTTTACTGTACATTGGAGGGGGTTGTGTTAGGACATTTACAGGGGCCAGTTTCGAATTGCAGTCTCCCGTAGGTGTTTTTTGAGAGTGTTTTTGAAAGTGGGGTAGTGATTCATATTCCTTTACAGCTTTGGGTAGGGCATTCCACATTGATGTGGCATAATTGCAAAATGTGTTTAGTCCCTTGTTTGAGCCGAATCTGGGTTTAACATGATTTGTGGAGCTCCCTCTGGTGTTGTGATCGTGGTATTCACTGACCTTTGGGAAGTATTTTGACATGTACATGGGTACCTTGGTCGTGTAGTGTATCTTGCAGACCAGGCCCATTGCAAGTTGCTGTACTCTGTCGTCTACTCTAAGCCATCCTAGGTTGTCAAAGTGTGCAGGGGTGAGGTGGGTTCTAGGAGTAAGGTCAAGCAGTAGTCTGACCAGTTTGTTTTGAGATGTTTGTAATTTAGTTTTTAGCGCCTTTGAGGTGCTTTGGTACCATGAGGTGCAAGCATAGTCGTAGTACCCTTGAATGAGTGCTCCTGCCAGAGTCTTCAGGGTATTCTTGTTTACCAGTGAGGAGATCCGGTACAAGAATCGAGTTCGTTGGTTGACTTTTTTTATTACTGTGAGGTTTTGCCCGCTGCTCACCACCTTTCTCTGTTTCTTTAAAGCCTACTGTTAGAAATTCCCTTCTCACTCACTCTCTCTAGCCCCCACCCTCTCGTTCTTTACTCTCGTTTACTCTCAGTGGCCACACCTGGACTATTATCAATTACCTCTCGCACCTGTGGTGGCAGGCTAATTAGTTCCCCTGTGGGCTTTAAATACCAGGGCTCTTCCCCTCGTTTCGGCGTGGGGTCGTGTTGTATTCATGCTGAGTCATATTCTCTAACATCTAGACTCTTTCGGGAGATCCTCTGGTCTACCAATGCTGTAAGATGGATCTCTCCAGCCTTGAGATGTTTTGCTCCAGCCTTCGTCTGCTGTCGCCGTAGCCTGTGGAGGAGACTGTTCTGCGCTCCCTGTAACTTCCACGGGAGGCACCCCAGCGCTCCACTGCAGACCCCAGCGCAGCTGTTCGTCCTGACGCACATCTAGACCAACGCGCATCTCCCGGACCTTCGAGCTTGGCACGCTCCTCCGTACCAGCGCACTGACGCGCATCTTCCAGACCTTCGAGCTTGGCACGCTCCTCCGTACCAGCGCACTGACGCGCATCTTCCAGACCTTCGAGCTTGGCACGCTCCTCCGTACCAGCGCACAGACGCGCATCTTCCAGACCTTCGAGCTTGGCACGCTCTCCAGACCTCAGCGCGCCGACGCGCATCTTCCAGACCTTCGTGCTTGGCACACTCCTCCTTGCAGACGCACCCCGAGGCGTCTCTCGGTTCCGACGCGCACACCAAGGTGTGGCGCGCACTCTGTTCCTCGGCTCCGACAGCGGCTACCCGGTGGACGACGCCCTCGCCACCGCCACTGTTCCGACGCGCACACCAAGGTGTGGCGCGCACTCTGTTCCTCGGCTCCGACAGCGGCTACCCGGTGGACGACGCCCTCGCCACCGCCACTGTTCCGACGCGCACACCAAGGTGTGGCGCGCACTCTGTTCCTCGGCTCCGACAGCGGCTACCCGGTGGACGACACCCTCGTCACCGCCACTGTTCCAGCACTCTGTTCCTCGGCTCCGACAGTCGGCTACCCGGTGGACGACTCCCTCGTCACCGCCACTGTTCCAGCACTCTGTTCCTCGGCTCGGACAGCCAGCCACCCGGTGGCGATGCCCTCGCCCCGCTGCTGTCCCTTACCTTTACGCATACGCCTGGGTGAGTTTTGATTGTGATGTCACTCACTCAGCGTAGTGCCCTTGCCCCCGTTCCCGCTGCTGTCCCTGTACCTTTACGCATACGCCTGGGTGAGTTTTGATTGTGATGTCACTCACTCAGCGTAGTGCCCTTGCCCCCGTTCCCGCTGCTGTCCCTGTACCTTTACGCATACGCCTGGGTGAGTTTTGATTGTGATGTCACTCACTCAGCGTAATGCCTCTTGCCCCCGTTCCCGCTGCTGTTCCTGTACCATTACGCATACGCCTGGGTGAGTTTTGATTGTGATGTCACTCTCCCAGCGTATTGCCTCCGTTTAGTTCTCTCTTAGTTATTTGTTTGGACATTTCATCTCCCACTCTGTTTTGTTCTCTCGTGGATATTATTTTGGACATTTCATCTCCCACTGTGTGTTTGTTCACACGAAGATAGTATTTACTTTGTTACTTTGTTATTTGGACTGTTCTGCATCTGCTCTGTTTGTTCCCTTTGAATATTAACCCTCTCCTCTGTTCTGCAGAGCGGCCCAGATGTTTTCCCACCAGTCCCCAGTTCCTCCCTGTCCCCAGCCCGCCTCCGCGGTCCTCAGTCCCCAGTTCCTCCCTGTCCCCAGCCCGCCTCCGCGGTTCTCTGTCCCCAGTTCCTCCCTGTTTCCCCAGCCCGCCTCCGCGGGCCTCAGTCCCCTCTGTTTCCCTAGTTTCTCCCCTTCTAGTTCCACCTAGTTCCTCGTCCCTAGTTCTCCTTGTCCCTGGTTTACCTAGTCTCTAGTTCCTCTGTCCCAAGGCGTTCCCTTAACCTTCCCTTAGGCGTTCCCTTACTTTCCCATAGTGTTCCCTTTTCCTGCCCGCCTCTTAAAGGCACTTTACCTTCCCCTCTTGTGTTATTCCAGTGTTTTGTGTTTTCTCCCTTAAAGGGACAGTGCCCTTTTTCCCTGTTCACAATAAATATCTGTTTCTTGGCAAACCACCATACCTGTCTTGTGTTGTGCGATTGGGGTCGGTTACAAACCATAACAGTACGACCCCACCAAATCGACGACCCCAGCCAGCACAGACGGTGTATGTTGAGTTTGCCTTTTTTTTTTCTTGTTCCCTCTAGCTCCCCTGTTAGCCCTGTTAGCTCCCCTGTTAGCTTGTTAGTCTCCCCTCTAGCTCCCCTGTTAGCCCTGTTAGCTTCCCTGTTAGCCCAGTTTAGCTTCCTTGTTAGTCCTGTTTAGCTCCCTTGTTAGCCTGTTACTCCCCTGTTTAGCTTGTTAGTCTCCCCGGTTAGCTCCCCTGTTTGCTTCCCGTTTTGCCCTGTTTGACCCCCCTGTAGCTAGCCATGCCCTGGCAGCTAACCCAGTCCCTCAGCAGAGCCCCTGTCTGCTAGCTTAGCCCCGGCTGCTAGCACAGCCTCTATGTTTATGCAGCCCTTGCTGCTGGCATAGGCCCTGTAGCTAGCCATGCCCTGGCGGCTAACCCAGTCCCTCAGCAGAGCCCCTGTCTGCTAGCTTTGCCCCGGCTGCTAGCACAGCCTCTATGTTAATGCAGCCTTGCAGCTGGCATAGGCCCTGTAGCTAGCCAGGCCCAAGCAGCTAACCCGGTCCCTCTGCATGGCCTCCACTTTTTTGTGTAGTTTTTCCCACTGCTAGGACTGCCCTTTCAGCTAGCAAGGTCAGTTTATCTCACACAGCTAGGACTGTCCTTCCAGCTAGCTTGTGCTCTCATGCTGGTCCAGCCCTGTCTGCCAGCCTAGCTCCGGCAGCTAGCGCAGCCTCTATGTTGATGTAGCAGTACAGCTAGCATAGGCCCTGTAGCTATCAGTGCCCTGGCAGCTACCCTTTCCCTCTGCTAGCCTGGCTCCGGCAGCTTGCGCAGCCTCTATGTTGATGTAGCAGTACAGCTAGCATAGGCCCTGTAGCTATCAGTGCCCTGGCAGCTAACCTTCCCTCTGCTAGCCCTTTCCCGGTGCTTCCATGGTTACCCCTTAGCTACCCTGCTTGCCCCTCAGTTCCTCTAGACCAGTTCCTCTAGACCAGTTCTCTAGACCAGTTTTCTAGACCAGTTCTCTAAACCAGTTCTCTAGACCAGTTCTCTTGCCCAGTTCGCTAGACTAGTTCTCTAGACCCAGTTCCTCTAGACCAGTTCCCCCAGTTGCCCCTCTGCTACCCTAGTTACCCCTCGGCGACCCTGTTTCTTTTGCTAGCCCCACTCTTGTGGTGGCTTCCCCTGCTGGCTTGGCCAGTACCTCTTGTTTTGCCCCCTGCCACTCTGTCTGTATTTGTTTTGGGTCGCCAGGTGGCTCCCGTTGAGGGGGGGGTACTGTGAGGTTTTGCCCGCTGCTCACCACCTTTCTCTGTTTCTTTAAAGCCTACTGTTAGAAATTCCCTTCTCACTCACTCTCTCTAGCCCCCACCCTCTCGTTCTTTACTCTCGTTTACTCTCAGTGGCCACACCTGGACTATTATCAATTACCTCTCGCACCTGTGGTGGCAGGCTAATTAGTTCCCCTGTGGGCTTTAAATACCAGGGCTCTTCCCCTCGTTTCGGCGTGGGGTCGTGTTGTATTCATGCTGAGTCATATTCTCTAACATCTAGACTCTTTCGGGAGATCCTCTGGTCTACCAATGCTGTAAGATGGATCTCTCCAGCCTTGAGATGTTTTGCTCCAGCCTTCGTCTGCTGTCGCCGTAGCCTGTGGAGGAGACTGTTCTGCGCTCCCTGTAACTTCCACGGGAGGCACCCCAGCGCTCCACTGCAGACCCCAGCGCAGCTGTTCGTCCTGACGCACATCTAGACCAACGCGCATCTCCCGGACCTTCGAGCTTGGCACGCTCCTCCGTACCAGCGCACTGACGCGCATCTTCCAGACCTTCGAGCTTGGCACGCTCCTCCGTACCAGCGCACTGACGCGCATCTTCCAGACCTTCGAGCTTGGCACGCTCCTCCGTACCAGCGCACAGACGCGCATCTTCCAGACCTTCGAGCTTGGCACGCTCTCCAGACCTCAGCGCGCCGACGCGCATCTTCCAGACCTTCGTGCTTGGCACACTCCTCCTCGCAGACGCACCCCGAGGCGTCTCTCGGTTCCGACGCGCACACCAAGGTGTGGCGCGCACTCTGTTCCTCGGCTCCGACAGCGGCTACCCGGTGGACGACGCCCTCGCCACCGCCACTGTTCCGACGCGCACACCAAGGTGTGGCGCGCACTCTGTTCCTCGGCTCCGACAGCGGCTACCCGGTGGACGACGCCCTCGCCACCGCCACTGTTCCGACGCGCACACCAAGGTGTGGCGCGCACTCTGTTCCTCGGCTCCGACAGCGGCTACCCGGTGGACGACACCCTCGTCACCGCCACTGTTCCAGCACTCTGTTCCTCGGCTCCGACAGTCGGCTACCCGGTGGACGACTCCCTCGTCACCGCCACTGTTCCAGCACTCTGTTCCTCGGCTCGGACAGCCAGCCACCCGGTGGCGATGCCCTCGCCCCGCTGCTGTCCCTTACCTTTACGCATACGCCTGGGTGAGTTTTGATTGTGATGTCACTCACTCAGCGTAGTGCCCTTGCCCCCGTTCCCGCTGCTGTCCCTGTACCTTTACGCATACGCCTGGGTGAGTTTTGATTGTGATGTCACTCACTCAGCGTAGTGCCCTTGCCCCCGTTCCCGCTGCTGTCCCTGTACCTTTACGCATACGCCTGGGTGAGTTTTGATTGTGATGTCACTCACTCAGCGTAATGCCTCTTGCCCCCGTTCCCGCTGCTGTTCCTGTACCATTACGCATACGCCTGGGTGAGTTTTGATTGTGATGTCACTCTCCCAGCGTATTGCCTCCGTTTAGTTCTCTCTTAGTTATTTGTTTGGACATTTCATCTCCCACTCTGTTTTGTTCTCTCGTGGATATTATTTTGGACATTTCATCTCCCACTGTGTGTTTGTTCACACGAAGATAGTATTTACTTTGTTACTTTGTTATTTGGACTGTTCTGCATCTGCTCTGTTTGTTCCCTTTGAATATTAACCCTCTCCTCTGTTCTGCAGAGCGGCCCAGATGTTTTCCCACCAGTCCCCAGTTCCTCCCTGTCCCCAGCCCGCCTCCGCGGTCCTCAGTCCCCAGTTCCTCCCTGTCCCCAGCCCGCCTCCGCGGTTCTCTGTCCCCAGTTCCTCCCTGTTTCCCCAGCCCGCCTCCGCGGGCCTCAGTCCCCTCTGTTTCCCTAGTTTCTCCCCTTCTAGTTCCACCTAGTTCCTCGTCCCTAGTTCTCCTTGTCCCTGGTTTACCTAGTCTCTAGTTCCTCTGTCCCAAGGCGTTCCCTTAACCTTCCCTTAGGCGTTCCCTTACTTTCCCATAGTGTTCCCTTTTCCTGCCCGCCTCTTAAAGGCACTTTACCTTCCCCTCTTGTGTTATTCCAGTGTTTTGTGTTTTCTCCCTTAAAGGGACAGTGCCCTTTTTCCCTGTTCACAATAAATATCTGTTTCTTGGCAAACCACCATACCTGTCTTGTGTTGTGCGATTGGGGTCGGTTACAAACCATAACAATTACATTGGATGCCATTTTGTCACAGGAAAGATTTGCCTCTAGGATGGAACCCAGGTAGGTAATATCTTCTTTCCTTGTGACAATATTGTCACCCACTGTAACTGAGAAGCCATCGGTCTTGCTGAGTTTGTTATTTGAACCGAAGAGAATGGACTCTGTTTTGCCCATGTGTAATGATAGTTTGTTATCAGCGAGCCATATGCATATTTTGCCTAGTTCTGAGCTGAGGGTTTTTTCAACCTGTAACTTGTTCTTGTCAGAGACCAGCAGGGCTGAGTCGTCCGCAAACAGGAACAAGTTGCAGTCACAAGCTGATGACATGTCATTTGCATTTGCATCTGGTCTGCATCCCCTGTGTATTGAGCTGTACCCATTCTGCAATCTGTTAATAAAATTATCAATCAAAGGGTCAGCATACAGATGTAAAAACCTATAGCAGAAAAATTTACATTTGCATATCAGGGCACGGAACAAGTTGGACTTTTCTTGTTCTTTGACACCCGAATTTACCCAAGGGGATCAATAAAGGATAAACGTATCTGGAATTTCTTTTTGGTATATGAACAAATACCAGTGTTTGTTGCGCCAAACTGTTAACCGTCTGTAGTGTGATAGTAAAGGGTTAACCTTCTGTAGTGTGGCAGTGAAAGGGCTAAAGGGAGAATATGCGTTTGATAAACATCAGATGTTGAGCCCTCAAAACAGGAGGCTCTGCCGTGGGCTCAAGCACTACACCCACACCCTTTTGTTATGCTTATTAGGGACAGAACAATCTCAAGAGGGTTTGTCTCAGATTTTTATACACTCTTAACCTCTTTAGCCTGCGCTATAGGCTGATCTCCTGCAGGTTCTCTGGTTTTTCTCTTGCGCTAGTCTGATCTGTAGGTTCCTACCATGTTGTGTTTCTCCTGCGCTAGTCTGATCTGTTCCTGCAGATTATCTAGATCCGCCAGCAGTGAGTGAGCTGAGGTCCGTGGAGGTGGTCTCCCACAGGGCAGCCAGGAGGTGGTCTCCCTCAGGGCAGCCAGGAGGTCCGTGGAGGTGGGTTCCCTCAGGGCAGCCAGGAGGTGGTCTCCCTCAGGGCAGCCAGGAGGTCCGTGGAGGTGGGTTCCCTCAGGGCAGCCAGGAGGTGGTCTCCCTCAGGGCAGCCAGGAGGTCCGTGGAGGTGGGTTCCCACAGGGCAGCCAGGAGGTCCGTGGAGGTGGGTTCCCTCAGGGCAGCCAGGAGGTGGTCTCCCTCAGGGCAGCCAGGAGGTCCGTGGAGGTGGGTTCCCTCAGGGCAGCCAGGAGGTCCGTGGAGGTGGGTTCCCTCAGGGCAGCCAGGAGGTCCGTGGAGGTGGGTTCCCTCAGGGCAGCCAGGAGGTCCCGTGGAGGTGGTGTCCCTCAGGGCAGCCAGGAGGTGGTCTCCCTCAGGGCAGCCAGGAGGTCCGTGGAGGTGGTCTCCCTCAGGGCAGCCAGGAGGTCCGTGGAGGTGGTCTCCCTCAGGGCAGCCAGGAGGTGGTCTCCCTCAGGGCAGCCAGGAGGTCCGTGGAGGTGGTCTCCCTCAGGGCAGCCAGGAGGTCCGTGGAGGTGGTCTCCCTCAGGGCAGCCAGGAGGTGGTCTCCCTCAGGGCAGCCAGGAGGTCCGTGGAGGTGGTGTCCCTCAGGGCAGCCAGGAGGTCCGTGGAGGTGGTGTCCCTCAGGGCAGCCAGGAGGTCCGTGGAGGTGGTCTCCCTCAGGGCAGCCAGGAGGTCCGTGGAGGTGGTCTCCCTCAGGGCAGCCAGGAGGTCCGTGGAGGTGGTGTCCCTCAGGGCAGCCAGGAGGTCCGTGGAGGTGGTGTCCCTCAGGGCAGCCAGGAGGTCCGTGGAGGTGGGTTCCCTCAGGGCAGCCAGGAGGTCCGTGGAGGTGGTGTCCCTCAGGGCAGCCAGGAGGTCCGTGGAGGTGGGTTCCCTCATGGCAGCAGGTCCTGAACCAAACGTTTAAATAAAACACACATCCCCTTCATTTCCTCCATCTGAGAAGAGATGCAGTAAAACCGTAAGAACAAGTTATCTGCACTGGATTTCACAAAGTTAACTGAGCAAAAGTTAAATACCGTTGCTCCTTTCGAAACGGTAAATTTGTAGCCAGCAACTAGCCTCCCACCAATTTTTTTTTATTGAAGATACAGTTTGTGTTCTCAGTCTCTAGTTGATTGACTGAGGGATACAAGAACTGATATTTCCACTTCAACCAGTGCAAGTCAATAATCACGTGACGGCCAACTCTCCCTTCACCTCGTTAGCCGGTGCTCGCGTGGTCGTCTCCACCGTGGCCTTCAAAGTGTCATTCAACACCTCCTTAGCAGGGGGGGGGGAAGGGGGGGGGGGGGGGAAGGAAATTAAAATCCCAAGTTTGTCCAAGGAAAGCAGGTTCAAGAAAAGGGCAGGATTTGAGATCGGTCAACTGTCATATTGACTTGACAACCGGTTTTACTTCTGCACTATGTACATTTGTGCCGTCCTCACCAGCATTAAGCATAGATATATATATATATATATATATATATATATATATATATATATATATATATATATATATATATATATATATATATATATATCTATGCTCACCAGTAGCTGCAGCTGGCCGGCCTCGTTGTTGAGGCAGAGCGCCCTCTGCTGGTGGAGCTCCGCCTGGTGCCGAGCCACGCCCTCCACCACCAGCCGTTCGTCTCCACCGTCGTCAGAGCCTCGTTCAAGGCCCATCCATTCACAGCCAGCTAACATATTTGAATAGATAAAGATCAGTCAAGTTTAACAATATGAAACAGAAAACGTGACCTTAGAAGTATTAATAGGTTAATAGCAAACAAAAATCTATTCTAATATAACAAACATTCCCACCCTGAGAATCCAGCTACACTTTACTTGATAAACACAGAACGCTATTCCAGAGGATTTGATCACTTCCAAAAACACAGGCCTACAGATGAATAGGTCCACCTTTCAAAACTACAATTCACACAACTAGCCTCCTGCTAAGCTACCGATTCTCCCCCATCACCCATGTCCTGCTGTGAGAAGCATGATGTGGTGCTGTACACAGCGCTGCATGGTGCTGAAGTCAGGCTTCCATGCGCTGGGTGAAGCTCATCTGGCTGTTTGAATCCTAAGATTCAAAATCTGAAGTTTAAAATCACTCTCATAGTTCCATTCTTACAAGAGTCCATGATCATGGTTTATTATAACCTTAACATTATAACAAAGACTACACTGAACAAGAGTAAAAATACAAAACTCAAGTCAGAAGAAAGATTATGAGTCATCACCTCTTTCTTCGTGTCCAGCTTGGCATGGAGACCGGATACGTCACTGGTGCTGGTGTAACAAGTGCCTTGTTGCCTTGTATAGATAATTACACCCCATCACAAAATACACTTTAATACATTCCACTAATACTCCTAAACGTTTTATTTTATTGATTTGAGTTGATTTCATTCCTTTCGTTTTGTTTTATTGCACTTTTGGGAGTTAAGGCTTTTATTTTGAAATCGACACCCTTCTTTTCCGGTCCTCCGGGACACACATCCTGCCTGATTCCTGGTTGATCGTTAGTCCCTCCCAGGAACTCCGAGGGGTGAGCACTAATTCTTATGTTCAGTGATAGACTTCGGTCTAAAAGTTGTTAGAAGTTGTATGTTACATTCCTAAACTGTGAAACGAGTTTGTAATGTAACTCCTGTTGTTAATATGTACCTGTGTAGATTCGTGGGAGGTTTGACTGGGTTAGGGAACTGTATAAATGCACTTAGTAGCCTAGCATGTAAGGAGATTTGCACACACGTGCGCTGGTAACATGGAGTTAATGGAGTCACGTCTTTTTCCAATTGTAGCTCACGTGAAGTGCAGGTGGCAGATTCCTAATGCTGGTGCATTGTGTTGCATTGTAATCTAACAGGTATGTGTGTACAGTAGCTCCCATGTGTCCGTTTTGTATTCAATTGTGTATATTTTTCCAATGTAATTATATGTATTAAAATGTGTCATTCTTATGAGAGTCCCTCCCGGAACTCCGAGGGCTCACGTGAAGTGCAGGTGGCAGATTCCTAATGCTGGTGCATTGTGTTGCATTGTAATCTAACAGGAGGAAAATAAAGATCCATCAACAGTCATCCATGTCTGCCGTCCTTAAAACACAACGCCGTCAGAGTACACCGGTCACACTTCCAAGATGGCAGCTCCATGTTTTTAGGCTGTGTGTTTATGCGATTTTATGTCTTTTAAATGTGTTTTTTTATAGCTTTTTATGAGTTTTTATTGCTAAAGCTTGCTTGATATTGCCTTCATTTATATACTGACTGGATTTTGTCTGGAAATCTGCTTGGACTACCTGCTTGGATAACAAACAAGCCTGCCAGGAGCAGCCAGCTACCATCAGGCCAGGCCAGGAGCAGCCAGTCACCACCAGGCCAGGCTCAGGAGCAGCCAGCTACCACCAGGCCAGGCCCTGCAGCAACTCAGGCCAACCGGGCTGCACCAGGCCACCAGGCTAGTAGTAGCCTAGCTGCTACCAGCCATCACCACCAGGCCAGCCCCAGCCTACCAGCTACCAGCTACCAGCCACCAGGCCAGGCCCAGGCTTCACCACCAGGCCAGGCCCAGACATCACCAGCCCAGCTACCACCATCAGGCCAGGCCCAGGCTTCACCATCAGGCCAGGCCCAGACATCACCAGCCCAGCTACCACCATCAGGCCAGGTCCAGGCTTCACCATCAGGCCAGGCCCAGGCATCACCAGCCCAGCTACCACCATCAGGCCAGGCCCAGGCTTCACCATCAGGCCAGGCCCAGGCTACACCATCAGGCCAGTTTAACTGTTTAACTGTGTAGAGGGGCATTTCTTGTACTGAAATACCGCACAGGGTTAGCACACTGGATCCATCTGAACAGCTGTTTCAGCTGGAGCATTTTATAGACAAACATTACGACAATATCAACATGTCGCAACAGAAGCCTGTGAAACTTAACATTCAGACAAAGTCACAGAAGATTACAGACTGTATTAAGCCCAAACTGAGTAAAAGATCACGTTCTGACATTGAAGATGCAGAGGAAGCTTCATTGGAGGAAGCGCTGACAAGAGAGGTTGACATGAATCTAACATTACAGGCCATCAATAAGAGACTTGATAAACTGGATATGTTGGACTTGATGATGCAGGAAATTAAGAGCCTCAAAGAAAGCTTGGAGTTCAGTCAGAGACAAATTGATGAGCTGGTCAAGGATAATGCTGAGCTGAAAGGAAAGGTGGAATACATGGGAAACAAAGTAGACATAATTGAGATAGACAACAGGAAGTTGAAGGAATCTCTTCTGGATGTACAGTGTAGGTCTATGCAAGACAATCTGGTTTTTACAGGGATAGCAGAGAAGGAGAGCAAGGACTGTGAAACAGTCATAAGGGAGTTTATGTCAGACCAGCTAAGACTGCCTAGGGACACTGTTCAGAACATCACCTTTTCTAGAGTACACAGAATGGGAAAACCCTCAGGGGACAGACCACGGGCAATAGTGGCTCGTTTTGAGCATCACCAGCAGAAGGAGCTTGTCAAGGGTAGGGGCAGGGAGTTAAAGAACACCACCTTTGGCATGAACGACCAATTTCCTCCCGAGATCAATGGAAGACGTAAGCTATTATATCCTATCATAAAAGAACATCGAAGCCTAAACAAACGTGTCGCCCTTGTAGTGGATAGACTATATATCAACAACCAACTGTATAGGGACTCCAGTATCACTCCCTGGTTATTCTGAAACCCATTGAGACTATTGCTTTATGGTTGGTAGGCCTACTGATACTTCCTGTATTAAGCTAGGCTTGCATAAGGGTTTGGTTATAGCTCATATCAATGTGTGTAGCCTGAGAAATAAGTGCTATGAAATTGAATGTATGGTCAAAGCTAAATGGATTAATATCCTTGCCATCTCTGAAACGCACCTTGATGATTCCTTCTCTGATTCTGCTGTAACTATAGAAGGTTTTAATATTTTTAGAAAAGATAGAAACAGGTTTGGTGGGGGTGTGGCAATCTATGTTCAGAATCAATTACCTGTCAAAACACGATATGATCTGATGAAGGACAACATTGAAGCTATCTGTGTGCAGGTTCACCTGCCCTATCTCAAACCAATTCTAGTTTGCAGTTTCTACAGACCTCCGAGTGCAAATGCTACATATGTTAATGATTTGTGTGATATGTTCGATAGGATATCGGACGAAAACAGAGAAATATTCTTACTTGGGGATATGAATGTAGACTGGTTGGGAAAGCCATGTACCAATAGGAACAAGGTGCTCTCTATATTACATACTTGTAATCTGTCACAAATTGTCAATCTTCCCACTAGAATAAGTATAGATAAGGATGGTAGCATTTCATCTACATGTATTGATCATATTTATACAAACGTGCCAGGCCAATGCTCAAAGGCAGTCTCTGTTCCTGTAGGTTTCAGTGACCACAACATCATAGCAGTCTCCAGAATGACGAAGGTCCCAAAAGCCAAAGCAAAAATTATTGTCTCACGGTCATATAAGAGTTTTAATGTAGAAGGTTTTATTAATGAAATGTCGGGTATAAACTGGGAGGAGGTATGTTGTGAGGATGACCCAGAGGTTGCACTGGACTTATTTATGTTGAGGTACATGAGTGTAGCAGATAAACATGCTCCGTTAAAAAAGTTCACAGTCAGAAACAAATCAGCCCCATGGATAGATAGTAGCTTAAGGATTTTAATGAATGAGAGAGACATAGCCAAAAAAGCATCAGTGTGTTCCAGTTCTGCAGATGACAGACAAAAATACTGTTCCTTACGTAATCAAGTCACAAAGTTAAATAAGGTGAGAAAAAGGGAATATTTTAAACAATGGTTATATGATGTGAGAAATGATGGTAAAAATCTATGGAATGTTTTAAATCAAATTATGGGTAGAAAATCCAATGTCTGTACACCTTTTGTTGAGTCATATGGAATTGTCCTAACCAAACCATGTGATATTGCCAACCATTTTAATCATTTTTATGTAAGTAAGATATCTCAGCTCAGACAGGGACTGCACATCTCAAACAATACAAAATCAAATGACATAATTAAGAATATCATAATGAAAGATAAAGGGTGTAAATTTGATTTTAAACAGGTTGAGGTTAGTGATATTGAAAGGTTACTCCAGGCTCTACCTGACAGCAAGTTAGCTGGCACAGACAACTTGGATAGTAAATTATTGAGAATTACTGCTACGATCATAGAAAGTCCAGTGTGTCATATTATTAATAGATGTACTGTATACAAGTGGGACTATGTCCAAAGAGATGGAAGGAGGCTAAGGTTACTCCTTTACCCAAAGACTCCAAATCAGTTTTTAATGAGGGCAACTCCAGACCTATAAGCATTTTACCAGTTTTAAGCAAAATCATGGAAAAGTGTGTTTTTGCACAAATCCAAGAATATTTTCAGTTTAACAGTCTGGCTACAGAGTCTCAACATGCATACAGATCTGGTCACTCCACATCGACTGCTCTAGTTCAGATGACTGACGACTGGCTCAGAGCTATTGACAACTCCATGATAGTAGGAGCTGTGTTTTTAGATTTCAGTGCTGCATTTGATGTGCTTGACCATTCTCTCTTGATTGATAAACTTAAATGTTATGGTTTTAATCCCCTGGCTTTGATGTGGATGCAGAGTTATCTGTCCTCCAGATCTCAGCAGGTTTATTTGAATGGCAGCCTATCTAGTAGTAGAAGTTTGGAGTGTGGTGTTCCACAGGGGAGCTCCCTAGGGCCTCTGCTCTACTCAGTGTTCACCAATGACCTACCGTGGGCTACTAAGAATGCCAAATTGGTTCAATATGCAGATGATTCCACCTTGTATTATGCTTCTCCATCAAATGGTATGCTTAATGAAGTCCTGAGCAGAGAACTTAATGATGTGAATGATTGGATAGTAGCTAACAGGCTTGTACTGAACATCTCTAAGACAAAAAGCATGGTGTTTGGATCGAGGCATGGGTTGTCTTGTAACCCAAAGCTTATTTTAAATGCATGTAACTCCATCGTTAAGCAAGTTGAAAGCATTAAGCTCCTGGGAGTGACACTGGATAGTACTCTATCTTGGTCAAACCACATCACTAACATTGTCTCAAAGATGGGAAGAGCTGTAGGCATTGTTAGAAAATGTGCTTCTTTTGTTGATCGTCCTCTTCTACGTCAGATTATTCAGAGTCTAGTCCTGTGTCATGTTGATTATTGTTCGGTGATCTGGTCATCTGCCACCAAAGGTGAGATCAGGAGACTACAGGTAGTCCAGAACAGGGCAGCACGGTTGGCTTTGGGTTGCTCACTAAGGTCCAATGTCAACCGTATGCATGCTGGTCTCTCCTGGCTCACAGTTGAAAAAAGGTTATCGTCTAACTCACTTGTATTGTGTAAATCAGTCATTAACAGCAAGACTCCATATTTTGTGTTTGAGCAACTTGTTTACAGAAGCTCTATACAAGACCATAATACAAGAGGGGCCAGAAATGGTCAGTTTGTACTCCCTCGTCCTAGAACCAATGCTTTAAAGCGGTCTTTTATTTATAGGTGCATAACACTCTGGAACAACCTACCTAGTTATCTCTACACTTTTAGTAAATCAATTTTTTAAAAGAAACTCAAATCTCAATTACAGTTGTTGCCTTAATGTGTATTGCATTTGTGTATGGGTTTTTGCCTATTAGCCTACAAGTTCTCATTTTGTATCTTTTAAAATGGATATTTATTGTATGTTTTTAGTTAATTGTTTTGTTTTTTATTTCCATCTATAGCATCTGTGAAAGTATCTTATTTTGCTATATACTAAATCCTTGTTTTTATCTTTTGTATTGATCTATGCATTAACTGTTTTATGTATTGTGTTGTGTGGACCCCAGGAAGACTAGCTGGGAGCCATGGCACCAGCTAATGGGGATCCTTAATAAAAACAAAAACAAAAACTTGGTGCCGTGACCCGGATTCGAACCGGGGTTGCTGCGGTCACGACGCAGAGTACTAACCACTATACGATCACGGCCACAGCAGGTTAACATCTCGGCATGCAGTCAGAGCCCCATGGCTGGTGGCCCATCCCATCCTGTATGGTGGGGCCCAACAGTCTTCGGTTGTTGTGCAGTCACAGCAGCCTCCCTCCTTTGGCTCTTCTCATGAACGGCTTGGTGAGCCCCACAGGGTCTTAGCCGCAGCGCAGGCCCTCAGCCCTCCTACACCCATCTTAATGACTCCTACCCCGGCGAGTCCCTCCTCTGTAGACCCTGGCCTTCATCAGGTGGTTGACTTATTAGACCGTGTGCTCTCACTGTGTTCGGCCTCGCTGGCCCCAGCAGTACAGGCTCAGCCTGGTCAGCCGTCTCGCTCCCACAACCTGCCAAGTAATGGGCAGACGTACCACTCACACAACCAGGCCAGACCGAGTCAGCAGAGTTACTCGCGCAACCAGGCCAGACCGAGTCAGCAGAGTTACTCGCGCAACCAGGCCAGACCGAATCAGCAGAGTTACCCGCACAACCAGCACGACCCGTGCGAAGTGTGTCAAGACAGCAGGCATAACACTTATCAACACCGTATGCTCTATCGGCTGTGCCACCGCTGTTTCCGCCCTGGTCACTATGAGGACTCATGCCCTGGCATCTCCCAGCCATCAGCTGGATCAGCATCTCCCTCCAACAGACCCGCTCAGACCCATCCTGTCAATGCTGCCCCTTTAAACTAGCCAGCCCATGCAGTGAGAGGGATAGTATGGGCAAAGTGAATGAAACCCTCGAGAGAGAACCAGACTTAGAAGCCATCTATGTAAACAGCTGCAGATTACTTCCAGAAAACGAAACAGCCATCTTTGTTGGGTCACAGAGAGTGAACAGAGCTAGTGAACTGTTTTATGCTTCAGTATTAGTCAGTGACAAGTACACATTGAGGGGGATGTTGGATTCTGGTAGTATGTCATGCACGCTCAGTGAGGAGGGTGAACAAAAGTTACAAACCGCTGGTGTTCTCCCTCGTGTCCAGCCGGCACCTGTGAATGTGGTGCTGGTTGGTTGTGGTGGCTTGACTACTCGACCAAAGTGTGTCTATGATTTGGAGATTGAAGTTTGTGGGTCAAAATTTGTGGTTCCTACGTTGGTTGTGCCAGGTCATAGAGACGAGTTTATAATTGGCACTAATGTAATCAAGTCCGTTCTCCAAAGGCTGAAGTCGACTGAAAAGTACTGGGAGCTTGTGTCCTGCAGAAACAGAGACCCTGAGTGTGAGAAGTTCCTTGAGCTCTTAAGCTGCACCTCCCGCTGGTCGGGCCCAGATAGGCACAGTGAAGCTATGCCAGGCGGTTACCCTCCTCCCTCAGCAGGAGTATCTAGTGTGGGGGAAGCTACCAGCCAGTGCCCATGTGTCTCCTGGGAGTACAGTCATTGTGGAGCCCACCTCAGCGAGGTCGGCCCCTCGCAACATCATAGTGGGGAGAGTGGTGACTCCCATGTGGGGCGACCGCTGGGTCCCCATGAAGGTCTTGAACCCGACACAGAGCCCCATCACGCTCCGTCGTAATGCCAAACTGGCTGATGTCTCACCTTGTCTTGCTGTTGAAGATCTGTCCATCACTCAGGGCCTGTGTCAGCAGCAGTCTGGTGTCTCCAGCTCCTCCGCCTCTCCTGGCTCCTCGTTAGATGCTGAGCAGATGTTGGCCGACTGTGGACTGGAGGACGTGAACATCAAGTCATGTGAGGTGTCTCCTGATGGGAAGAAGAGGCTAGCTGACCTACTGGTGACGTATCAAGATGTCTTCTCCAAGGACAAGCTGGACTGTGGAGAGGTCAAAGACTTTGTGCACCGTATCCACCTCTCAGACGACCGTCCATTCCGCCTGCCCTTTAGGCGTGTCCCCCCAGCTGACTATCACAAACTGAGAGAGGTGTTGACTGAGATGGAGGTGAAGGGGATAATCTCCAAGTCGATGAGCGAGTATGCCTCACCTCTGGTCATGGTGTGGAAGAAAAATGCAGACCTCAGGATCTGTACGGATTTCCGCTGGCTCAACGCAAAGACCGTCAAAGATGCTCATCCGTTGCCCCATAAATCCGACTGCCTTGCTGCCCTTGGTGGGAACGCTTTCTTTAGCACCATGGATCTGACCTCGGGGTTCTACAACGTCCCTCTCCATGCGTCTGACCGGCGGTACACTGCCTTCACAACACCACTGGGCTTGTACGAGTACAACAGACTCCCACAAGGCCTGTGCAACAGTCCGGCATCTTTCATGCGTATGATGCTCGGCATCTTTGGTGACCTCAACTACTCCAGCCTCTTGTGCTACTTGGACGACCTGCTGGTGTTTGCGCCGTCTGAGGAGGAGGCGTTGAAGCGATTGGAGGTGGTCTTCTGCAGACTCAGAGTGAACAACCTCAAGCTCTCACAGAAGAAATGTAACTTCTTACAGAGGTCGGTCAGGTTCCTGGGTCATATGGTCGATGCCAGTGGAGTCTCTGTCGACCAAGAGAAGGTCTCCGTCATCTCTGGCTTCCAGAGAGAGGATCTGATGGAGTCGGATGGCCGCACTCCCGCTCAGAAGAGAGTGAGATCCTTCCTTGGCATGGTGTTGTATTACCAAAATTTCATACATGGCTGCTCCAGTATAGCCAAGCCCCTCTTCGCCTTGACAGCTGGCCAGAAGAGGAAAGGGAAGACCAGTGCTGGTCGTACGAGAGCCGGTATGTTCCGGAAGCTGACTCCTGAGGACTGGACTCCCGCCTGTGAGACTGCGTTTGAGGAGCTCAAGAGGGCGCTCGTCGACTGTGTAGTGCTGGCTCACCCGGACTTTGAGAGGCCGTTCATCCTCTCCACTGACGCGTCGCTGGACGGTATTGGAGCAGTGCTCTCTCAAGTCCCTGTCGGGGAGGAGAAGGCCAGACCAATCGCCTTTGCGAGCAAGTCGCTCAGCCGCAGTCAAGCGAACTATCCTGCCCACAGACTGGAGTTCCTGGCCCTCAAATGGTCAGTGTGTGACAAATTCAGTCACTGGCTCAAGGGTCACAAGTTCACTGTGTGGACTGATAATAATCCACTCACATACATCATGACCAAGCCTAAACTTGACACATGCGAGCAGCGCTGGGTGTCCAAGCTGGCCCCTTACTGCTTCAACATCAAGCATGTGCCTGGGAGGCTGAATACAGTGGCCGATGCGCTGAGCAGAGATCCCTTCGTGAGGCCGCTCAGCTGGCGTCTCTTGACCGAGCCTTACTCCGCTCTTCTGGAGCAAGTGTGTGATGTGGAGAACAGGGGGGTGCAGGATATCTTTCGTCTGACATGCCAGCCCCAAGCTCTAGTGACCCCTTCTGGATGTGCGGTTGCTGATGTGTCCATGTCGGCGGATGAGACCTCCACGGTGCTTTCCTCCCAGGAAGACTGGGACTCTGCGCCAAGACACAGGGCAGTATCTATGGCGGGCCACCTGTCCACTGTTGTCACTGCCGACCATGACACAGTCTCTTCCTTGTCGTTGGCCGATCTGCAGGCCCGCCAGCGAAAAGACGTCACCGTCTCCAGAGTCATCTTTTACGTCGAAAGGGGCCGCAGACCCTCCAGACGCGAGCGCTGCTATGAAGATCAGCCCGCCTTGAGGATGCTGAAGCAGTGGGAGAGGCTCGCTATGCAGAACGGCATCTTGTACAGGGTTACAAAGGACCACATGACCAGGCACAAGAGGTTCCAGTATGTTCTGCCTGAGTCCTTGAAGTCGGAGGCGCTGTCTGGAGTGCATGACTTGGCTGGTCACCAAGGTCAACCTAGAACGCTGTCTCTCGTACGTCAGCGTTTCTACTGGTATGACATGGAGAAGGATGTGCGGGGCCATGTGAGGAACTGTCCCAGATGCGTACTCAGCAAGACTCCAGAGCCGGTGGCCAGAGCCCCTCTGGAGAGCATAACAACCTCTGCACCACTGGAGCTGGTGTGCATCGACTTCTGGTCAGCTGAAGATAATAACAACAAGTCTGTGGATGTTCTGGTCATAACTGACCACTTTACAAAGCTGGCCCACGCCTTCCCCTGCAAAGACCAAACCTCGAAGAAGGTTGCTAAAAAGCTGTGGGACAACTACTTCTGTGTGTATGGCTTCCCACAGCGCCTGCATTCGGACCAAGGAGCGAACTTCCAGAGTGAGTTGATGGCGGAGCTGCTGGAGTTAGCAGGGGTCACGCAGTCCCGGACCACTCCGTATCACCCTATGGGGAATGGTGGCACTGAGAGATTCAATCGGACCCTGGGTGGAATGCTGCGCTCCCTGCCATCGGAGTCTAAGCACAGATGGCCCCAGATGGTCCAGAGCCTGACCTTCACCTACAATTGTACACAGCATGAGACGACTGGCTTTGCCCCCTTATACCTGATGTTCGGGAGGGTCCCGCATCTGCCAGTTGATCTGCTGTTTAAGAATGTGCTCCAGGACGAGGTGGTCTGTGACTATGATGCCTATGTGAAGTCCCTGGCGGCCGATCTCCAGTCTGCTATGCTGTTGGCCCAAAGGCACACCTCAGTGGAACAGGGGCATCAGGCTAACCAGTACAACAAAAAGATGAAGGGCTTGCCCCTCTCGGTGGGTGATCGGGTCCTGGTGGCGAACAAGGGCGCCAGAGGGAAGCGGAAGCTGGCGGACAAATGGGAGCCGGACGTCTACACCGTCATCGCTTCCAGACCACAGTGCCACATATATCGGATCAGGGACCGGACTGGACGGGAGAAAACAGTCCACAGGAACCTCCTGCTTCAGGTCAACTTCCTCCCCTTGGACGGGTCATTTGACGATCAGGGTCTGGCCGCGGACAGCGACACCTGTGCGCCTGGTGAAGCCTCTCTCTCAGTCATGCCTGAAGCTAGCGCCTCAGACGCGGACAGTGTGGCAGCAGAGCCTTCCATGGGAGATGGACCTTCCATGGGAGATGGACCTGATGGGGATCGCACCGCATCATGGGTGCAAGAGCAGTCTTCAGTGGAGAGTGAGGATGACGGGCTACGTCCGTATTCCCCCCAGGGGATGTCCCCTGCTCTGAGTGAGCTTCCAGTGGCAAGTGCCGCCAGTCCCCCACTGTTGCTTGCTCCACCGAGTTCCCCCCCTGCTGTAGTCCAGCATGAGGACAGTGTTGTGTCCACACAACCAGGGCGTACTCCTGAGCTAATGAGTGTCAGTGTGCCTGGTCAGAGCCAGGGTCCACAGACCACTGAACACTACATGTCCAGGTTCGGTAGGGTCATCAAGCCAGTCTTTTGGCTGATAGAGACAATGGTCCAACTTGAGAGTATGATGGGCTTCGAGCCACAAGCCTCTATCAAACATGTGTGAGGTCAGCTACAGTGTTGTGTATACAGCCTTACAGCCTGATAGTGTCCTTTGTGGTGATAAGGAGTAACAGTTTTATTTATGTGTATGTGCCCTCGTCATGGTATGGTCAAGTGTAGCTGGATGGTGTATAAGGCACCGTCATTATCCCTGGAGGTATGGTGGGAGTTGGCCACTCCTGGTGCCCTCCTGGCCTTTTATTAGGTGACAGGTATCGTTGGATTGTTCCGCAGTGTGTGGTTCTCATAGTAAGCTTGTGACTAGTGTGACGCGAGGTAGGCACAGTTTTTTTTCTTCGATGTAGGTGTAATTCTGGGGGGTGAATGTAACAAGTGCCTTGTTGCCTTGTATAGATAATTACACCCCATCACAAAATACACTTTAATACATTCCACTAATACTCCTAAACGTTTTATTTTATTGATTTGAGTTGATTTCATTCCTTTCGTTTTGTTTTATTGCACTTTTGGGAGTTAAGGCTTTTATTTTGAAATCGACACCCTTCTTTTCCGGTCCTCCGGGACACACATCCTGCCTGATTCCTGGTTGATCGTTAGTCCCTCCCGGAACTCCGAGGGGTGAGCACTAATTCTTATGTTCAGTGATAGACTTCGGTCTAAAAGTTGTTAGAAGTTGTATGTTACATTCCTAAACTGTGAAACGAGTTTGTAATGTAACTCCTGTTGTTAATATGTACCTGTGTAGATTCGTGGGAGGTTTGACTGGGTTAGGGAACTGTATAAATGCACTTAGTAGCCTAGCATGTAAGGAGATTTGCACACACGTGCGCTGGTAACATGGAGTTAATGGAGTCACGTCTTTTTCCAATTGTAGCTCACGTGAAGTGCAGGTGGCAGATTCCTAATGCTGGTGCATTGTGTTGCATTGTAATCTAACAGGTATGTGTGTACAGTAGCTCCCATGTGTCCGTTTTGTATTCAATTGTGTATATTTTTCCAATGTAATTATATGTATTAAAATGTGTCATTCTTATGAGAGAGTCCCTCCCGGAACTCCGAGGGCTCACGTGAAGTGCAGGTGGCAGATTCCTAATGTGTGTTGCATTGTAATCTAACAGGAGGAAAATAAAGATCCATCAACAGTCATCCATGTCTGTCGTCCTTAAAACACAACGCCGTCAGAGTACACCGGTCACACTGGCGTTGACCGTACTGAGCAACTGGCAAAGGGAAGACAGAAGACGTAGACCAGAAGATTGAAAACCAACCTTAAAAATCCAGTTTCAACTTTGTCCCAGAAAACAATACTATTGCAGTATAGTATAATAGTAGACTAGACGAGACAAAATACCATTCTTTAAGACATTTACCAATAATATATATATAGGGATGCTCGATATTGGCTTTTTTACCGATATTGTCCAACTCTTAATTTCCGATACCGATATATGCAGGGTCCCCCCCCCCCCCCCCCCCCCAAAAAAGGAATAATTTCAGGTAATTAACATTACATATCTCTTGTTGTGGAATTAACACAACATTATGCATACTTTTGACAATAAAGAAAATCAGAATTAGTTCTTACTTGCTTGCTTGGGTAAATAAAGGTTATAGACGTGTAAAAAAGAAAAGAAAAAAAATCACATTTGAATGCCAATATCGGCGATAATATCGGTAGGTCGATAATATCAGACATCCCTAATATATATATATAATACACATTTTCTTTTTTAAAGGATGTGGCGCTATCGTGTTCTCTCCACCTCGTCGGCTGTGGTGAAGAGTTTCCCGTGTGGTCGTCAACTCAGAGCTGATGAACTGCTCCTGGGTGAGCGTCTCCTTAGTCTCCCGTCTGTCTCTTCTAGCCTAAATGAAAGCCAATTTATTCACCCACTTTAAACTTTGTCTTACAGCCTTGAATTGGAAAGTGCATCATTGTTAGGAATGACTACACACAAGCAACAAGAGACCATGGTTTATAGTGATTTTAGACAAACTAAGGGGCGTTGTTAGGCATGGCCTTATTGCTTTAATAAACACAGCAATTCTTCCACCAAGCAATGTAGTTCATCAGCTAGAAAGCTAATGTTATGCTAGCATTCAACCAAAATCATTAACATGACAATAAACGTGAATGGACTAGCTCAGTGTTCTTGCTACTTGAATCTGCTGCAGACAAACTGTATACCTACTGTAAGCTTTTTGTTAAACACGTTAGATCATGTTCAGTTTGCAAACCTTATGCAATGCTAGCAACCGTAATGCCTGCTAGCATAACATTAGCATTCAGACACCATGGCAGGATATTATGTCAGTGCATTCATTTAGAACAGTGATCAGACAGTTGTCACAGGTGTGCGTTTATAGTGTTTTAGGACTGCTTCGAACATGGCTCAGCCAATCACAATCAAGGACCGGGAACTATCCCTTTTTATAATTATATATTTCATTTCATTTTTATTTATTCATACATGGAATTGTTACAGTCCAACAGTACATCGTTCACTTAATATGCTCCACTTAATTCCATGGCCGAAAACGGGAAGAAGAAAATTATTGTACCTGCCCCTGCACATACAGTACACTGATAGACTAAGTGCAATGTTTACCAAACCAAAACGTACACACTTGTTTTGCAGAAACAAACACAATTAACCTGTTCCACCCGTGGAATAATTTCACCTAAAATATATACCTAGGTAAATGGAATATTGCTCCACTTCTACAAGGTCCATTTGCATATTCTTGGTATCTAGGTACATCTATGGACCTCAGGGAATGTATTCACACTGCAGTGTCAGAAATATTGTGTCTATCACTAGGCTTGCTTAAATTGTGATGAAACAAGGATAATATGAATTATGATTTTTCTTTGAATCTTTGACAGTGAATAACACCATGATAATAATGACCAAACTTAAAAAACTGCCACTGATCTTGTTCAGTCCTTCTTGAGATCATTTGTACAAAAAGATCTAAGGAAATTAATAAAGGGAAGATGATTAAACAGAAGGTTCTGTAGATACAGTACTGAATTCTCCCATCCGGACCAATGTAATTTGAAATATTATTATAGGATATAGAATATGATGCTTATAAATTACCTTATTATAGCCAATTCGCACATTTATATATATATATATATACACATTATCTTTCAAATGCCCGAGTTCAATTTGGATTTAGTATCACCAGGCGTGCATAAGCACAGATAATGATATCTACTGTAATTTACTGTACCTTTTTATTTCACCACAGTGCAACCATTTTGAAACTAATTTCAGATCCAATTGTTGCTACATGCTAACAATAGGGAGGAGAAACTAACTGTGTTTCAATATTTGTCAAAAACGTTACCTTTTGTGGCTTATTATCCCGAATAATAACAGTTATTGAAATAATTCATTCAGAACTCTGAACTTTGAACCACCACAGTATCTGACAGGAAGTGTAGTTCGGAATAATTCCAACGCTGATCCACAGCTATGCATCCCCTCGACAAAATGGCTGCAAAAAACTACAATTCCCATGATTCAAATTGTCCAAAATGGTCACCGTCTTGTAATAGACTTCAGCAAATCGAGAAGTTAAAATTATCTAATGGCACTTTTAACCTATTGCTAAACTAACGTATTGATGATAATATACATTCTACATGCTTTTGTGACATGTTAATACTTGAAAACGTTTGATTAAAAAAATCGCAAAAAATATGCAACACTCTGAAAAATATTGATTTATGACCATATGCCATTTTGGAGTCGGCCTACCGACCCCGTCGGGTGGAACAGGTTTTAAATTAACATAAATAAATACATTTTGTGTATCTATCAGTTAAATTGCATATTTAGGTTAATTCATATAACCTCAGTTGCTTCATATCCAAGTTCACGATACATTGCTCCAGTTTGGTTTTACTGTCACTGACTGAACAGCTCCCGTCACAGAGAAATACAGCAATAGGAATAGGGACAGACGTGCATAACCATCAGATCTATTGAAAACTGGTTTAATGTTACGGTCCACAAACAGTTCTGTCACATAGTGAGAAAGAGAGGCAGGTAATCAGTGGGCCTGCATTGACCACATTCACAAGGTGGCCATTTTGCTCTAATATCATGTTCAGTTCAGGTGGGAACAGGGAGGAAAGGAACCCAACCTGACAAAGCGGCTGCCGTTTGAATATGGTCAATGGAACCTGCAGACTAAAGATGCCAAGAAAAAAAATCTGCAGTTTTGGATACAATTCTAAAATGACGAATAACTAACTTAATAATTAACTATTAGTACTATTCTAAACATTTCTCAAAAAGTGCCTCGTTTGGGTGATTACTTTTGGGCTTAGTCATAATTTTCTTTTTTTTAAACCATTCAAACAAGTCAGATACTAGGCTAGTAGTAGTGTTTGATGAGGGAAGTAAGACAGTGTGATATGATAGTGTTTAAAATCTGCTGCGGGTACAACACTATGTTAACGTACCGTCTTCAGTTAGTCTTCCAGAGCAGCAAGTCTCTCTGTGTCCTACTCCTCTGTGATGGATCACAGTTTATACTGTATGTGTTTTATTTTTGTGTGCTCTTAACACCAGTTAATTGCCATGCGGCATGGCAGGTGTGTGGGCTTGATTGCCACCTGATTGGTGTCAGGTAGGGATGTCCGATATTATCGGCCTACCGATATTATCGGCCGATATTGGCATTAAAATGTGATATAGGAAATTATCGATATCGGTTAAAAAAAAAAAAAAAAAAAAAAAATTATTTAACCTTTATTTACCCAGGCAAGCAAGTAAGAACACATTCTGTTTTTTTTTATTGTCAAAAGTATGCATAATGTTGTGTTAATTCCACAACAAGAGATATTTAATGTTAATTACCTGAAATTATTCAGTTTTGGGGGGGGGGGGGGGGGGGACCCTGCATGTGAAAATATGAGAAAAATAAACAGCGTTGTAAACTATATAATTAACTCTGAATATAAAAAGATGAGAAAAATAAACAAAGGTGCAGATGAGGGTCTGTATATGCCCTATCGGTTATATTATACATTACAATAAATATAGGCAAGGAATTTTAATCTGAAGATATACTATGTGTAAAGAGAAAAAGTAAACGGTATACACAAGGTACCCTAACTGGCATGATATACGTCATACGCTGCTGGAGAATTGTGATTTGTATTACCCCCCCCTCAGGTAGACCTGGTACATGGGAGTTAGGACTCACCTCACTCACTGCCTGGCTGGGGCTGAGCGCCGAGGATATGAAACCTGGGATGAAAACAGAGTTATGTAATAGCTAAAACGGGACACAAGCTCCATCCATAACATTATTTTTTCCTTGCAGAAGGTCAAGAGCGATGGCGAGTGGCATCAAGACCTCAGCATGTTCTTTCAAGAAGGGAAAGTGTAACCAGGTATTCAGATTCATAACTATTTAGTCATAGGAACATAAATAGTTAATGCCATTGAATAAGAACATAAATAGTTATGCTATTATGTAAGAACATAAGTAGTTAATATTATTGGGTACCAAGTCCTTTGAATTACAGCACTGCCCTTTAATTTACTTCATGACGCGAGATAGATATCACGACAGCCACGCCTTGCTTTACAGCAGGTGAGTCTTGCACTACGCGCAGATGAGACACACATCCATGGAGATGACATGATAAAAACAGTTATCAAACAGTTATAAAAGATTCCCCCAGTTGCAAAACCGAAGAAGCGTTGCAGTTAATGTAACCTGCGGTTTTGGTGAGTTTATTGCACTGTATTATTGGTGTGCAAACCAGTCAACTTACAAAAAAGAGCCTGTTGGAGGATTTCAACAAGATAAATGCAGTGCAAAATATTTCACTATAATATTTCAAAGCGAAGTAAAAAATATTATAATAATTATTTGATAGTGGTCTAAATACGCCGATGCCCACGCGGGGACGAGGCGGTGTGCCGGACCGATACAAGATGGCGAGCCAACCCACTGAACCTCTGATATAGCTCAAGGCTAATGCCAGCCTGATGTGAATACCCCTGTTGCTCAACTCCTGTTACCTCAACAGTCCGGTAACTGATTGAACTTGAATCGTAAGAACTTTCATGGATTGAACTGACCTATATCCTTTTCTGATACACAAACTGATTGAACGAGAATACAAGGACATTCCAAGGGCTTCAACCCCGTTCACCTTTTGTTATTTTGATATTGTGTTTTGTATTTGATTTGATTTAATTTGATATACTGTATGGGTACTGATATTCTCCTATAAGAAGGGAGACTTAAAGGGTAAATACACCCAGTAAGATACTTGAACCACTGGTAAGATACTTGAACCATTGATATTTCTCCTATAAGAAGGGAGACTTAAAGGGTAAATACGCCCAGTAAGATACCTGAACTACCGATGTTCTCTTGTAAAGAGGACTGTGAGGTTTCTGTCCTTGCTCACCTACTCGCTCTGTTCCTTTAAACCACCTCGCTCTGTTTTCCATTTGTTTCTGTTAATCATTTCATTCCCCCATTCACTCGCTTCTTCCCAGAGACGTCGTTGATTGGTTCTCTCCCGTCCACACGCTTTTCAATCACATCCCCCAGCTGTCACTGCTTGTCAATCAATCAATCCCGTATTATTTATACCCCGTTTCCCCACTCAAGTTTTGTTGGATCGTTTTGATATTTTCTGTTTGCATTCGCCGTTCCTGCTGCTGCTGTTGTTCCCTGTGCTTTACCACCAGGATATCCAAGAAGCCTTCCTCTTGGACACCTTTTTCCCGTGGCGACGCGCTCGCTCCGCTGCTGTTCCAGCGCTCTTTACGCACAACGCCTGGGTGAGTTTTTAATGACTGTCTTTGATCAAATTCCGTTTTCGTGTGTTTTTATAACACTGAAGATTACCACCTTTTTATCAGACAGTCACTCACCCAGCGGTTGCCTTTTTTGATTGTTTCACTGGATAATATTTTGACCTAACATCTCCCACTGTGTGTTTATCACACCGAAGATATTATCACATTGGATTGTATTTTGGACTTCGCTCTCAGTGTCTATTTTTGCACCGAAGATATTTTTCACTTGGGATTGTGTTTTGGAACATTGCTCACTGTGTGTGTTTACACGAAGATTAGTTCACTTGGATAACTTTTGTTTTTGGGTACAAGTCACCTCTCCTGTTCTCCTGCTCGTTCTACCTGCACCCTGTGTTGACTCGCTCCCTCTCTCTCTCTCTCGGTCCCGCATCACCTCGGAGATTCTGCCGAGAGAAGTCTGCAGAGCGGCTCTGACGTCAGCATCTGCTACCCCCTACTACCACCTCGGGAGAAGCTGCAGAGCAGCAGAACATTTTCATCCTTGCTTGAATTCCTGTCTTGTTTAGACTCTTCCTATTCTATGCTGTTTAATTAGTCTCAATAAACAAGCCCCTGTTTTTGGCAACTCTGAATCCTACTCTCTTGTGTCGTTGCGTTTGGGGTCGGTGTCAAACCATAACATTACGATCCAACCAAAATGACGACCCCAGCCGACACAGAGAGGGTCAGAACCGCACTTGCTAATCAAGTCGAGTTGACCAGGGATCACAGTCACCAACTAGAGAGGGCTGCGGCTGCGGTGCAGGATCTCAGGGAACAGGTCCTGCCTATTCAAGGGTCAATGGCCGCTCTGGCGGGACAACAATCCGGTATTCTCGCTCAGCTTCACTCGCTGAGCGACACCGTTAATGCTTTACTTCCCTCACATCCTTCAGGAGCATTCACCGCAGCCCCAGCAGATCCCGCACCTCGGGAACCCCGTCTCTCCGTCCCACGGCTGTTCGACGGCAATCCCGAGGAGTGTGCCACATTCATCATGCAATGTGAGTTGGTTTTCCGTCATCAACCAAGCCGTTTTACTGCTCGAGGGTCCCAAGTGGCTTATATGACGAACTTGCTTTCAGGCCATGCTGCCCAGTGGGTCACTTCCTCCTGGGCAATGGATGCAGATTTTGTTTTCTCCTATCCAGACTTCGTGGCGGAGCTCCGCAGAGTGTTCCACCATCCAGCCCGAGGTCTGGACCCCGGAGCCCGGTTGGGGACTTTCCGACAGGGGAGCGGCAGGGTGACGGACTATGTCCTGGAGTTTCGACTGGCGGCGGTGGAGAGTGGATGGAACGACCCTGCACTTCGCCTAACCTTCTTGAGGGGGCTCAGTGACGCAGTCCGGGACCAGCTCGCTACCAGGGAGTTGCCCGACTCCCTCGAGGACCTGTTTAGCCTCGTCATCCGCATCGACGGACGCCTCCTGGAGAGAAGGCGCGAGAGGACCCGACTGTTACCCCCTGAGCTACCCCGGATTCCCCGGACGCATGACGTCACTCCTGGACGCCCTGTCCTCAACACTACTGGTGGTAGCAGGCCTCCCCGTTCGGTTCGCGTGGAGGAACCCATGCAGCTGGGACGCTCTCATCTGAGCCAGGCGGAGCGTGAGGCAAGGCTCAGGTCCGGTCTCTGCCTCTACTGCGGAGGTGCGGGACACCGAATCGCCGACTGCCCCACCCGGCCAAAAGATCAGGCTCGCCGAGACCCCGGGAGATCCTGGTGAGCCGTTTTTCCCATTCCCAGCGCCGCGCACCACCTGACCATCTGATGAGCGTCACCCTGGCCTGGGGGGACCAACGTGCCACGGTGGAGGCCCTCATCGACTCTGGGGCAGACGAGAATTTCCTCGACTTCGAGTTCGCTACCCGAGCCAACATTCCACTTGAGGACCTTGTGAAGCCCTTGGAGATCTTCTCGTTGGACCAACACCGCCTGGCCGACATCTCTCAACGCACCGGCCCAGTCGTGCTGACCATCGCTGGGAACCACGTCGAGAGAATCCAGTTCCTCATCACCCAATCCCCCCTTGTCCCGGTGGTCCTGGGTAGGCCCTGGCTTGCGCTGCACGAGCCCCACATCGCCTGGTCCTCCGGTACCATCAAGGGCTGGAGCTCCTCCTGTCACGCCCTGTGTCTGCAGGCGGCGTCCTGTCCCCCGCCCCGGAGGCCCGCTGGTGAGTTGCCTCCGGACCTCTCGTCCATACCTCCCGAGTACCACGACCTCTTGGAGGTTTTCAGTAAATCCAGGGCTCAGGCCCTTCCACCTCACCGCCCCTATGACTGCGCCATCGACCTCCGCCAAGGGGCTCCCCTTCCCGGCAGCCGCCTCTACAGTCTGACCGTTCCGGAGAAGAAGGCGATGGATCTCTACATATCTGAGTCATTGGAAGCAGGACTCATTCGGCCTTCCTCCTCCCCGGTGGCGGCCGGTTTCTTCTTTGTTGGTAAGAAGGATGGGGACCTGCGACCCTGCATCGACTATCGTCAGCTCAACGAGATCACCATCAAAAACAAGTACCCTCTACCTCTCATGAGCTCCACCTTCGAGCCACTGACCCAGGCCTCGTTCTTCACCAAGCTGGACCTCCGGAGTGCCTACCATCTTGTCCGTATCCGTGAGGGCGATGAATGGAAGACCGCCTTCAAGACCCCTAGGGGCCACTACGAGTACCTAGTGATGCCGTTTGGCCTCACCAACGCCCCGGCGGTATTCCAGGCACTCATGAACGACGTCCTTCGTGACATGCTGGAGGTGTTCGTGGTGGTGTACCTGGACGACATTCTCATCTTCTCCAGGACCCTCGAGGAACACATCCAGCATGTCCGCCGTGTGCTGGAGCGCCTCCTCCACAATCGGCTCTTCGTCAAGGCGGAGAAGTGCCGTTTCCACGCCGACTCCGTCGACTACCTGGGCTTCATCGTTGAGAAGGGCTTGACCCGAGCGGATCCTCGCAAGATCCAAGCTGTGGAGGATTGGCCTGAACCCACCACTCGGAAGGAGTTACAGAGTTTCCTCGGGTTCGCCAACTTCTACCGAAGGTTCATCCGGAACTACAGTCAAGTGGCGGAGCCACTTACCAAGCTGACCTCCCCCGCTCTGCCGTTCGACTGGTCCCCAGCGGCATGCGCTGCGTTCCGCTCCCTCAAGAAGAGGTTCACTTCCGCCCCTATCCTGCTCCACCCTGACCCCAAGAGACAGTTCATTGTGGAGGTGGACGCCTCGGATACTGGCCTGGGCGCTGTCCTATCCCAACGTTCTCTTTCGGACCAGAAGGTGCATCCTTGCGCCTTCTACTCGCGTCGCTTCCTCCCTGCCGAGAGGAACTACGACACCGGCAATCGGGAGCTGCTGGCGGTCGTGGCTGCGTTGGAGGAGTGGCGTCATTGGCTAGAGGGTGCCGAGGAGCCTTTTACCATCTGGACGGACCACAAGAACCTGACGTTCATCCGCGCTTCCAGGTGCCTCAACGGTCGGCAGGCGGGATGGGCCAGTTTCCTCAGTCGGTTCGACTTCTCGCTGACCTTCCGCCCCGGTTCCCGCAACACGAAGGCCGACTCCCTGTCCCGGTTACACTCCAAGGGGGCTCCACCCTCTGAGGACCCTACTCCCATCCTCCCGGAGGCCCGAGTGGTTGGAGCCATCACCTTGGGCATCGAGGGTGTGGTTAGGCGTGCCCTACGCTTCCAGCGTGCTCCTAGCAACGTCCCTATGCATCGTCTCTTCGTCCCCGACTCTGCCCGGTCCCGGGTACTGCTTTGGGGCCATACCAGCCGGTTCGCCTGCCACCCTGGCGTCCATCGCACGTTCTCCTTCCTGGCTCGTCGTTTCTGGTGGCCCACCATGCGGAACGACGTCAAGGAGTTCGTATTGGCCTGCGCGGTCTGTGCCCGCAGCAAGGCCTCTCACCAGGCACCCTCCGGGCTCTTGCAGCCACTTCCCGTTCCGAGCCGTCCGTGGTCACATGTGGCGCTGGACTTCGTCACAGGTCTGCCCTCCTCCCAGGGGAACACCTGCCTTCTGACCGTGGTGGATCGATTCAGCAAGGGGGTTCACCTCGTGGCCCTTTCCAAGCTTCCCTCGGCGGCCGAGACGGCGGACCTCCTGACTCACCACGTGTTCCGCCTTCATGGGTTTCCCCAGGACATCGTCTCTGACCGGGGGCCCCAGTTCACCTCCCAGGTATGGCGGGCCTTTTGCAAGGGATTGGGGGCAACGGTCAGTCTTTCCTCTGGTTATCATCCCCAGACTAACGGGCAGACGGAGAGGATGAACCAGAGCGTGGAGTCTGCTCTTCGGTGTGTGGCAGCCGAGAGACCGGCATCCTGGAGCCGTTTCCTTCCCTGGGTTGAATTCTCCATCAATTCAATGGTCAGTTCCGCCACCGGCCTCTCACCCTTTGAGGTTTCCCTGGGCTACCAACCCCCTCTTTTCCCCGCACAGGAGGCGGAAGTGGCAGTTCCCTCCGTGCAGGTCCACCTCGACCGCTGCCGACGAGTTTGGGAGATCACCAGGACCGCGCTGCTCCGGACATCTGAGCGCGTCTGTCGTGGTGCCGACCGGCGCCGGGTTCCTGCGCCGACTTACCGCCCTGGGCAGAGGGTGTGGCTCTCCGCAAAGGACCTGCCGCTACGGTCCTCGGCCAAGAAACTCAACCCCCGTTTCGTCTGACCTTTCGAGGTCCTGAAGGTACTCAGTCCGGCGGCCCTGCGCCTGAAACTTCCTGCGTCCATGCACATCCACCCCGTGTTCCATGTCTCCCGGGTTAAGCCCGTCTCCCTCAGTCCCCTTATGCCTCCAGCTCCTGATCCTCCGCCTCCCGTGTTGGTGGATGGTCACCCCCAGTGGCAGGTCCGCCGGTTGATGGGCGTTCGTCGGCGGGGCCGGGGGTTCCAATACCTGGTAGACTGGGAGGGTTACGGTCCTGAGGAGCGTAGCTGGGTCTCCCGGCAGCTCATCGTGGATCCCAGCTTGATCACTGACTTCCATCGTGCCCATCCTGACGAGCCGGGTCGGCCTGGTCGCCGGGTGGCTCCCGTGGAGGAGGGGGTACTGTGAGGTTTCTGTCCTTGCTCACCTACTCGCTCTGTTCCTTTAAACCACCTCGCTCTGTTTTCCATTTGTTTCTGTTAATCATTTCATTCCCCCATTCACTCGCTTCTTCCCAGAGACGTCGTTGATTGGTTCTCTCCCGTCCACACGCTTTTCAATCACATCCCCCAGCTGTCACTGCTTGTCAATCAATCAATCCCGTATTATTTATACCCCGTTTCCCCACTCAAGTTTTGTTGGATCGTTTTGATATTTTCTGTTTGCATTCGCCGTTCCTGCTGCTGCTGTTGTTCCCTGTGCTTTACCACCAGGATATCCAAGAAGCCTTCCTCTTGGACACCTTTTTCCCGTGGCGACGCGCTCGCTCCGCTGCTGTTCCAGCGCTCTTTACGCACAACGCCTGGGTGAGTTTTTAATGACTGTCTTTGATCAAATTCCGTTTTCGTGTGTTTTTATAACACTGAAGATTACCACCTTTTTATCAGACAGTCACTCACCCAGCGGTTGCCTTTTTTGATTGTTTCACTGGATAATATTTTGACCTAACATCTCCCACTGTGTGTTTATCACACCGAAGATATTATCACATTGGATTGTATTTTGGACTTCGCTCTCAGTGTCTATTTTTGCACCGAAGATATATTTCACTTGGGATTGTGTTTTGGAACATTGCTCACTGTGTGTGTTTACACGAAGATTAGTTCACTTGGATAACTTTTGTTTTTGGGTACAAGTCACCTCTCCTGTTCTCCTGCTCGTTCTACCTGCACCCTGTGTTGACTCGCTCCCTCTCTCTCTCTCTCGGTCCCGCATCACCTCGGAGATTCTGCCGAGAGAAGTCTGCAGAGCGGCTCTGACGTCAGCATCTGCTACCCCCTACTACCACCTCGGGAGAAGCTGCAGAGCAGCAGAACATTTTCATCCTTGCTTGAATTCCTGTCTTGTTTAGACTCTTCCTATTCTATGCTGTTTAATTAGTCTCAATAAACAAGCCCCTGTTTTTGGCAACTCTGAATCCTACTCTCTTGTGTCGTTGCGTTTGGGGTCGGTGTCAAACCATAACAAGGACGAGTTAAAGGGTCAATGTACCCAATAAGATACTTGAATCCCATTGATAACAATGATTATAGTTGAATCGCTGATGGTTCTCCTGTAAATAAAGATGGTTTAAAGGGTAATTTCACCTAATAAGGTATTTGCATTCCCATAACCTGGAATATTCCTATTGGTACTTTTGTTGTGTTACACCTTCAAAGGAAGAGCTTAAAAGAGCATTTCACCTAATAAGGTATTTGCATTCCCTGCACATTTAAAGGTTTAAATGAATAAGTTTAAACATTTACCTATTGAAATGATAAACTGATATAGTGTTTACTAATGATAAACTGATATAGAGTTTACTGATGATAAAAGGATACATCCAATATCCAACCTTGAACCTAGCTTTTAGCTAGAGATAACCTCAGAGACGTCTGAACCAAACCTAATGTGTTGATCCAATCAATCTAGGACTTGATATCAAACTAACCCTCCTTAAAGGAGAGGTTACTGAAATAATCTAAAAGGGATACTTCAAACAACTAGTACTTTACGTCTGTATGCCTGTATGTCTAGCTAGCGCGCTTTTAGTTAATAAACCGGTCATTGTTAACTCTGTCTCTGGTCTACTATTCTTTCAATTGTGCATATTACTCCTCTCCTCATTCGAATCTAGAACTGTGCCCATGGCGAACAGCTGTTACTGTTAGTGAGACAAGTGCTACAAAAGAAGTGCTACAAAAGCATCTTGGCAATCTCCAGGCGGTCACAAACTTCTCCCACTTAAAGACAGAACTTTTTTTTTTAGTTCCAGTGACACATGATACATTAGTATTACATTTAGTAATTTAGCTTATGCTTTCATCCAAAGCAACTTACAAATTGTGAACAACAATTCAACAGGAGGGGTACACATCTGGCACCTAAAGGTAAGGGTAATTGTTCATCAAATTGTGTTGAACTTGAGTGTATAGACATATGCACATGATATGTAGTAGTACAAGGATATAAACATAGTAGAAAGGTACATAATAGTAAAAGACAGTAAAATAATTTTTTTTAAGATATTGATTGATAAATAAAGGTGTATTCTTAGTCAACGGTGGAAAATTGGGGATCCAGCTGTCCTGACTGGTGTGAAGTTCGTTCAGGACAGAGAATAGCCTGCTCCGCTTTGATGACCCCCCAGAAGCTCGAATAAGAGTTGGTCTGAAGCGGCCAGAAGATGCAGAGGTCTTGAGGGTTTATAATTAGAGACCATTGACCGCAGCTCCATTGAGCCGCTCCCCTTTGCTGTAAGGTATATGCCAGGGCAAGAACCTTGAAGCAGATTCTTGCAGCAATGGGAAGCCAGTGCAGCTCTCTGAGAAGTGGGGTGACATGGGCTGATTTTTATTAGAGATCAGATGGGCCTGATCTAATTTCCCCTATGTCTTCCACAGCTTCAGGGGGGGGGTGGTCAGAAGACGTTGTGTGGATTAGGATAGCAGGGGTCTGCATTCTTTCTGTCCTCCTGAACTCGAGGGTGGGGGCATATTTTAATGATGTGATAAAAAATGTAATCAAGCTTGCTTGACAGATGTAACTAGTTTCCAAATGTAATCCGGGTGTGTGTGTGTCAACCCTGGGTGTGTGTCTATCAGGGTAAATGGCTGGGCTGGTGTAGTGGTGAGAGCGCTTGCCTACCAGGGGCCGGCCAGTCGCAAATAGGTGCAACAGCCTTTTTTGTGCTCAAATGACCTTTTCTAACTGTCCATGAGGTCCTTCATTTTATTCTCACCTGGTGCCCCTTATGTATAATTATCTAGCTGGTTTATAATATAAATGCTGTATAGCAGTCCCAAGCTAATTTGAAATGGTTTTCTTATGTAGAAGTGTACTGCTTTTAACTCTACACTACCCAGACGCCCCTTAAAATGCCTATTAAACGTCTTCATGATTGGCTTGGCTGAGAGTAGTCTGTGAATAGGAAAACTGTTGAATCAAGTACACAAATTCCTCACTTGATTAAAAACAAGCTGTAAACACTAGTTATCTGAACCCTCCATTCAGAATTCTTCTAAAACTATTAAAGTATTCAATATTACATGAAAAATAAAAGCACATGTTTACTCTGTCCATGTGAGGAAGTCTTTAACAGGTATCGGGTAGATCAGAGTAGCCCCACAGAGACTGAAAGACAGCACACACTAAACTTTCAATCAAACATTGTGAGCGGGAATTTGGCCCCATAATTACCCATGCAATCAGAACATGGCGGGAAACACAAAAGAAATATCCTAACCCTCAAGAATGGCATAATCACACTCCCATATTCAATAACAATGCACTCTTAATGGGAAAACGCCCTATAAGATTCCCTATATGGGAAGAGCAAGGCATACACTCATTAGGGGATATTTTTAATAACCAGGGCTTCTGTAGTTATGGCGAAATATGCACAAAGTTTAACCTCACCGAGTCCACATGGCTTTTTTATATACAGCTACGACTATGTCTGAGGTCTCACGGTGTTCCATTACTCATACCAATTGAACACCACAGATTCCACAAATTTTTCTATGAAGGAGAAACATTAGGAGGTTTTGTATCAGGTTTTTATTATCAATTACTAACGTCCTCGTATGAAACCCTTCAACTAGACACTGTCTGGAGGAGGGATATACCAGACCTGGAAAATGACTTTGATTGGCAAGGTGCCTGGGCAAATGTCCGACTCACATCAAGGAACCCGGATCATCAACAAATTAATCTGAACTATATTCACAGGACATACTTGACTCCTATAAGACTGTGCAGAATGGGGCTTAAACAAGACTCCAAATGCTCCCAATGTACAAATGGGGACGAAGGAACATTTATACACATGTATTGGGACTGCCCACCAGTTAAGGCATTCTGGAAAGATGTGTCCCAACAGTTATCAAAACTCGTATCTTGGAATATACCTGTACACCCCTCGGTATTACTATTGAATGATGTTTTTGAGTTTGCAGTGAATCCACAGCTAAAGAGATTGGTTTTATCGGGTATCACAGTAGCTAAAAAGCTGATCGCATCACGCTGGTTTCAACCGGAAAAAATGTGCCGGAAAGTTTGGTTTCTTACATATCTCGATGTGATTTATCAAGAAATATCTACAGCAAGAATTCTGGGTCTCAATGAATCCAAAATGTCAATGTGGGTAGAAGTGGTGGAGAGAATAAAAGCTAGCTTATAATGGTAGTGTCTGGTTAGGAGTGAGGGATAATGGAGGTACTATCCAAGGGGGGGTCCGGGAGGGGGGGGGTTCGAGCTGGAGCATATGTGTGTAGGGTTTTAGAAAATAGGTATTAGGGGTATATTCTATACTAACATTTATATAATTTTATATAATTTATATAATTGTAATTTATTGGATATACACTGTATACGGTCAAAATGTTATTATGGACTATTTTTGTTTTATCTTGTTTCTGTACTTGCATGTAATTTTAACCACCTTGACTGAAAGTTTCATTATGCATTATGTGTTGAGTACTGACTTTTAATAATTTTTGTTCTGCAATAATAAAAAAAATATTAAAAAAAAAAAAAAAAAAGTATCGGGGATGTTGCTCCAGGAATGATTGCTATCCTTGCTTTCTCTGAAAGATGGCTGGAATAAAGTTTTGAAGGGAATAGTTTTAATGACCTAACCCTGCGTGTATTATGAAAACCTCTTCATTCACAGTGAATCAATGCAGATGTTTGATACGAGAGAACTGTCGTGTCTTCTACAGTGGGATGAAACATTCCCTAATGTGTAATTACTCTGGTAAATATTTTATATTAGAAGAAGTATAAAGATTACGTACCTCATCACTTTTCACTCCTGCCTTCAGCAGGGATGAATCTACAGAATGAAGGCAGCCATTGAAACGCGTGTAAGGAAGGTGGGACAAAGACGGAAGTCAAATGTCAAAGGTGTAATAATATTGTAAACAACTAAAAGCAGTAGGGCTTCATGCACTAACCATGGCTGTGCAAACAGATATTCTGTTTACTCCATTTAACTCAATACATAACTCAACAGGCTTGGGTTTTACTATTTTGAAATACTAACCTCATTTATGAATATGAAATGAAAAATATCAATTTTATCTGAAAATGAAATAAGATGATGAAATTAAATAATATAGAAATGGAAATATATCCCATACAGATAATAAATACATGCAACATCCCACCAGGACGATAGATACCCTCTGAAGTAATAAAGATTTTACATCTCTGAGCATTGCCAGGAAATGATCTCCTGTTATGGTGGCAATTTAGCGAGCAGCCTTGACTGGGATTAATAATAGATTGGCATATGTCAATGTGATTATGATATCACATTATATATTAATATATATTATATCTAAATATAATCTGTATTAAAATCTGCTATATTTCATGTATATACATGTTGTGTATGAATAGAGCATTTGCAAGTTCTGTTGGATCTTGGCATAATAACTCAAAGTATCTTCACATAAACAAATATACTGGCAAATATGAACTACCTGGTATAATGGGACATGATCAAAGCAAATGTATGCCAAAAACCATTCGACCCTTTTGAGGAGATGCCCACATTTAGTTTTTGCTTGGCTTGCAGAGTGAGCTCTATATAAGACAGTTGAGAGGGAGATGGAGGTAGTGGAGTGGAGATCTGTTCCAGCTGGTGGTAAGTGACACAGATGCTTCAGTTGCCATTCACAATGAAGGCTTAATTCAAATGAATAATATCACAATATCTGTCTTAGTTTTAAATATATAATTTTATTTTACAGTATATCGTTTTCCAGTACAAATTTCTATCTGACTCTATTTTGTATGTGTTTATCTTTTAATACAATTGTCATGGTAGTATTTAATTGAAAATGGTCTATATTATTTTAATTTTTTAAATAATGTGCAAGGATTTTTTTTGCATTACTAAACCATACAGTACATATATTTGTTGTATGTAAACATAATGTATATTATATTATGGATATCATGAATGATATGAATGTAAAAATCCATACGTTTTATGGTATACCTTCATATTTTGGATACTCCCATCCTTCAAATATTAGAAACATTTTTAATCTGTGAGTCAAGGATATATGTGTCCATAATTCAGTTTGATCAAATTAAAATTAATATACTGGGGGGAAAACATATAACTCAAGTAATAACGGAATAACATTAATACATGATTATTCTCTCCAGCAGGGTTCTACATTGTGAAAAGTCCTTCTGTGATCGGGTAGCAACAAGGTAAGAACAGAACATCCTACAACCTGCCACTATTTCTCCAATAGTCTTCTGCAATCTTTACACCAGTGGTGGTTCAGGGTGAATTTAGTTTTGTTTCCACATCCATCATTTGTTCCTAGTGTAGGTTGTACAACTTAAAAATTGTCTTTCAGTAATATTGATTGATTGATTGATTGATTGATTGATTGAAAACTTTATTAACAGATTGCAGAATGGGTACAATACAGTACAGCTCAATACACACAATTGTTAAGGGGATGCAGACCAGAGAAAGACTTTCGTCTTGTTTACATCAGGGTCCCCCATTTTCAATTCATCTGGACATATATGACATACATGACATACAGATAGTCAGTACTGCTACATCTATACATTTATGACATACCAGATTTGCAAATACAGTACTGTTTGTGATACAGAAGGAGTCAGGAAAAGGGAGTATATACATTTGACGTAGAAACTGTACATTGGAGGAGGTTGGGTGGGGGGGGGGGGTTGGGTACACTGGGATATTGACAACCATACTGGGTAATCTACATTGGAGGTGGTTGGGGGGCACACTGTATATACAAGCAAAACTGTACATTGAGGGGGGGGGGGGGGGAGACACTGTACAAACAAACAAAATTGTACATTGGACTATTGACAAAACCATACTAGGTAAATGACTGTACATTGGAAGGGGTTGGGTTAGGATATTTACAGGGGCCAGTGTTGAATTGCAGTCTCCCGTAGGTGTCCCTTGAGAGAGGTTTTGAAAGTGGGTAGTGATCCACATTCCTTTACAGCTTTGGGTAGGGCGTTCCACATTGATGTGGCATAATTGCGAAACGTGTTTAGTCCCTTATTTGAGCCGAATCTGGGTTTAACATGATTTGTGGAGCTCCCTCTGGTGTTGTGATCGTGGTATTCACTGACCTTTGGGAAGTATTTTGACATGTACATGGGTACCTTGGTCGTGTAGTGTATCTTGTAGACCAGGCCCATTGCAAGTTGCTGTACTCTGTCGTCTACTCTAAGCCATCCTAGGTTGTCAAAGTGGGCAGGGGTGAGGTGGGTTCTAGGAGTAAGGTCAAGCAGTAGTCTGACCAGTTTGTTTTGAGATGTTTGTAATTTTGTTTTTAGCGCCTTTGAGGTGCTTTGGTACCATGAGGTGCAAGCATAGTCGTAGTACCCCTGAATGAGTGCTCCTGCCAGAGTCTTCAGGGTATTCTTGTTTACCAGAGAGGAGATCCGGTACAAGAATCGAGTTCGTTGGTTGACTTTTTTTATTACATTGGATGCCATTTTGTCACAGGAGAGATTAGCCTCTAGGATGGAACCCAGGTAGGTAATTTCATCTTTCCTTGTGACAATATTGTCACCCACTGTAACTGAGAAGCCGTCGGTCTTGCTGAGTTTGTTATTTGAACCGAAGAGAATGGACTCTGTTTTGCCCATGTGTAATGATAGTTTGTTATCAGCGAGCCATATGCAGATTCTGCCTAGTTCCGAGCTGAGGGTTTTTTCAACCTGTAACTTGTTCTTGTCAGAGACCAGCAGGGCTGAGTCGTCCGCAAACAGGAACAAGTTGCAGTCACAAGCTGACGACATGTCATTTGCATAAATTAGGAACAGTAGCGGTCCTAGTATGCTTCCTTGTGGAACACCACAGCTCACTGTGAGGGGGGGGGATAGGGTACCGTTTACCTCCACCATCTGTTCCCTCCCCTCAAGGTAGGATTGCATCCAGCTCACTGATAGACTATCAAAACCAATTGCTTTTAGCTTGTCAATCAGAATGGAGTGATTGACCGTGTCAAAGGCCTTTTGTAGGTCCAGCATGACCATGCCGCAGTATTTGCCTGCGTCCACCTCTTGTTTGATGTGGTCATTCAAATAGAGAAGGCATGTGTCAGTGGAGTGGGATGTTCTGAAGCCAGATTGGAATTCGTAGATTAGATTTTTTTCCGCTAGGTACTTTTCGACCTGTTCGTAGACTATTTTTTCCATATGCTACAATAGAAAACAAGACTAACATTTATTTTGGTTATAGGGGAGATAAGGCTGATATACCAATACACTGCATGCAATATAGTCATCTCTGAAACTGGCGTCATGATAGACATCTAATGTAGGCCTACTGCAACATTTTAGTCGGTTCAAACTAAAATGAACAAGGACACAAAGTATCAAAGATGCAAAGAATGTTGACATTCTTCAATGTATTCATGAGTGAGTGAGTGAGTGAGTGAGTGAGTGAGTGAGTGAGTGAGTGAGTGAGTGAGTGAGTCAGTGATTGGTCTATGAGGTCTAAATATATATACACATAAGATAGGAGAAAACATGGTATATTGTTCTCAGTCAAATATAAAAGCAGCATGTTTGTTAGTTTTAATCTTATGTAAATAATTCTTATGTCTGTTGACAGGAAGCCGCCACCATGAGTACAGACGCGGAGATGGCCATGTATGGCAAGGCCGCCATATACCTCCGTAAGCCAGAGGCTGAGAGGCTTGCAGCTCAGACCTCACCCTTTGATGCTAAGGCCGCTGCTTACGTGGCTGATAAGGTGGAGCTGTACCTCAAATGTACCATCCTGAAGAAAGACGGTGACAAAGTCACTGTCAAAGTGCATGACACTCAGGAGGTAAAGTGGGCTGAAGTGTTTCATACAGAATTCAAAGCAATACAACTCGCAGATGAGTCAGTAAACTGAAATTGTGTTTCTGTATTTCAGGAGAAAACCGTTAAGGAGGCTGATGTTTACCCTATGAACCCTCCCAAGTATGACAAAATTGAGGACATGGCCATGATGACCCATCTCAATGAAGCCTCTGTGTTGTATAACCTCAAAGAGCGTTATGCCGCATGGATGATCTACGTAAGATATTCTCAAATATGAGTAAAAGGTGCAATATTAAATAATGACCCTTAAGATAGCCTACTGTAAATATTCTTGAATGTCTATTCCCCTTCAGACCTACTCTGGCCTGTTCTGTGCCACTGTGAACCCCTACAAGTGGCTCCCAGTGTACGACGCGGATGTTGTAAATGCCTACAGAGGCAAGAAGCGTATGGAGGCTCCACCCCACATCTTCTCTGTCTCTGACAACGCCTTTCAGTTCATGCTTACTGGTATGTCCTGGTCAAGAAAATCCTATGAATTATTATTTTTGGTTTGGTTAATCAGATAAGAAATATCTTGCTTTACCTTTCACAGATAGGGAGAACCAGTCTGTTCTTATCACGTAAGTCTCTCATCTATTGTTCATCAAAAATATCAATATAATAAAAATAATTTAAATGAGTTTGTGAGTTTCTCTTAATTCAATGATGTGTACACAGTGGAGAATCTGGTGCCGGAAAGACTGTGAACACCAAGCGTGTCATCCAGTACTTTGCCACAATTGCAGTGGCTCCTGGTGGAGAGAAGAAGAAAGAATCAAAGATGCAGGTAAAATACTGTGAGAATATTCTGAAAATGGAAACCACAGACATTTTAACAAAGAATGGAAATGTACTGATATGATTGTTAAAATGTGAATTTTAATTATAGGGCTCACTGGAGGATCAGATCATTGCAGCCAATCCCTTGCTGGAGAGTTATGGCAATGCAAAGACCGTGAGGAATGACAACTCCTCTCGCTTTGTAAGTTGGATATTTACATTTTCTATCAAATATCACTTGGGCATTACTTGGTTACCGTATGCAATAATAACACTGTTGTTATCTGAAAAGGGTAAATTCATCAGAATCCACTTCCTCCCATCTGGCAAACTGTCCAGTGCTGATATTGAAACATGTAAGTATAACATTCACATACAAAATAAACAAGTGACATTATTAGTAGGCTAGATATTTATTATGATCAAACCTCATATAGATCTGCTGGAGAAGTCCAGAGTGACCTTCCAGCTTCCAGATGAGAGAGGCTACCACATCTTCTACCAAATGATGACCAACCACAAGCCTGAGCTGATTGGTGAGCTGAATAACTGATTAACCGATAACTGATATAACTAATGTTAATTGTCAACAACAATGGTCCATAATCATTGGACGGAAGCAGATCCTGTCTAACTCATTTGATTCTATTTGTTTTCCACACCAGAAATGACGCTCATCACCAACAACCCCTATGACTTCCCCATGTGCAGTCAGGGTCAGATCACGGTGGCCAGCATTAATGACAATGAGGAGCTGGATGCCACTGATGTGAGTGATGTGTAGTAATATACCTTTTTGCACAGATGTTCCAACTTATTATATTATTTTATATGTTTAAATGTTATTTTAAGAATAATTACATTACATACAGTATGCAGTTTCTCAAATTGCCATAAGATGGTAAATGATAGAGACATGTTACTTAGAATTTACCTCACCCGTCAGATGGTTTGTTACACAGAAGAACCATCTGGGAAGTAAGTAGTTAGCATGGATTTTCAAGATGGAAAGCAAGTCAATACATTGCATTAAATAATGATAATGGCTTGGATTTATATAGCGCTCTTCATGACACCCAGAGCGCTTCACAGAGTCCATTATTCGTTCATACACAGTCATACCGGTCGTGGTAAGTTACAATTGCAGCCAGAGCTGCCCTGAGGCAGACTCATGGAAGCGTGGCGAATAATCATCGCCTACGGCCCCTCCGACCACCACCAACATTCATTCACATGCATACACATTCATACGAGGCAAGTAGGTTAAGTGTCTTGCCCAAGGACACAACGGCAATGGGATGGACATGGGCTTGAGCGGGATTCGAACCACCACCAACCCTTCGATCATTGGACGACCCGCTCTACCCCTGAGCCAAAGCCAGTTGTCGTGAAGGAAGCACTATGGAGCTTAAATTATAGAAGGCCTTCATTTCCACACCACAATTCTAATTGACAAGAAACGTTGCTGACATATCCAGCTTTCCTTGCTCTACATGTGTGCCTTTATTGCCCTAGTCCACAATAAAGCTCTTGGTCACTTTTCTGCATGTGGTTGACATTCTTATATATTTTTTTCTTTGCCTTCTTTTAACTTATTTTCATACAGGAAGCCATTGACATTCTGGGCTTCGTTGCTGAAGAGAAGAATTATATCTGGAAGCTGACTGGTGCTGTGCTTCACCATGGCAACATGAAGTTCAAGCAGAAGCAGCGTGAGGAGCAGGCTGAGCCTGATGGCAATGAGGGTGAGGATTAAAAGATAGGTTCACTATTTTTCAAACCAGCTCTTCACAATTTCAATCGCGCACAATCTCACTGTTAGCTTTAGTGTTCAGAGACATACCCCTTCACTGCTGCAGCTTATCAGCAGGCTATTAAAACATAGGTTCACTATTCTTCAAACCAATGTTGTTTCCCATCATTTATGATCATGCATAGCAAAATCTCACTGATAGATTTAGTGTTGAGAAAAATACTCCTCCACTGCAGCTTCTCTGGATTTAACACAGTCAAATTAGGCTTTAATTGAATAGTTTAGACCTTCAAAAACCATGATAAATCTACCTTTTGAACTCACAGTATATGTTTACAGTATATGTTTGACTGAAACACAAACCATGCTTTCTATCAGGTTATATTGACTTCATATTGTAAATATGTTCCCTTGGCTACATCCACGCAATAAACAAACATTGTGCTCCTACATTTTTCTCCCCGGAGAGGAAAAACTATAGTTTAATCAAAGGAAAGACAAACTTTTTAGAATTAGCCGTAACTCCAATGTAATACATACATACTACAAGAGACAAGATACAAAATCACACTCTGTTAAGTCGAGGGAAAGCGTTCAGCCTGGTCATGATGAACGGGTTCAGATTGAGCAAGTATTGGAGGATGCTGCTTACACCTCAAAAACATACATTCACAATCCATTGTGGTAATTTGTGTATCTTGTTCTAAAATAACATTATGATAGTTTGAGCAAGTGTCATGCAGAATCTTTGGAGGAAAACATTTTCAGTCATACAATCCTGACTTTCACACAGGGCACATTTGCCTTGGGCTCTGTTTTTGTTCAAGTATTATATTCCATCTTTGCTTTGCTAGTGTGACTCTATGGCATCATGCTGTCTCTTTGCTATGCTGAACCCTAGGCATTATGCTGTCTCTTTGCTATGCTGAACCCTAGGCATTATGCTGTCTCTTTGCTATGCTGAACCCTAGGCATTATGCTGTCTCTTTGCTATGCTGAACACTAGGCATCATGCTGTCTCTTTGCTATGCTGAACCCTAGGCATTATGCTGTCTCTTTGCTATGCTAAACCCTAGGCATTATGCTGTCTTTTTTAAATGCTGAACCCTAGGCATTATGCTGTCTCTTTGCTATGCTGAACCCTAGGCATCATGCTGTCTTTTTTCTATGCTAGCGAAACTCTATGACATTATGGTGTATCTTTGCTATGCTAATGTACTCTATGACATTATGGTGTATCTTTGCTATGCTAATGTACTCTATGACATTATGGTGTCTCTTTGCTATGCTAATGTACTCTATGACATTATGGTGTATCTTTGCTATGCTAATGTACTCTATGACATTATGGTGTCTCTTTGCTATGCTAGTGTGACTCTATGGCATTATGCTGTCTCTTTGCTATGCTAGTGTAACTCTATGGCATGAATCGTGAATCCAATATTCCTGGATTTTCTCCTGAATGTGTTTTATACAACATTTCAGAGGCTGACAAAATCGCCTACCTTTTGGGCCTGAACTCTGCTGACATGTTGAAGGCTCTGTGCTACCCCAAAGTGAAGGTCGGAAACGAGTATGTCACCAAGGGACAGACTGTGCCTCAGGTGAGCAAGATACATTACATCCTTCCCCTTCTATGTATTTCATACACAGGTCACAGCAAATATGTTGCTTCACATTTTCCTGTATACACTATTTCCAAAGTAACATTTTGGAGAGTGTGTGCAAGTGGCAGACTGACAACATTGGAGTGCTAATGTATGTAGATAGATACATGCATTTTAATTCAATCAAATCACTTTTTTCAGGTCCATAACTCTGTGAGTGCCCTGGCCAAGTCCATCTATGAGAGGATGTTCTTGTGGATGGTCATCCGTATCAACCAGCAGCTGGACACAAAGATGCCAAGATCGTCTTACATTGGTGTGCTGGACATTGCTGGTTTTGAGATCTTTGATGTAAGTATGCAATTATAGCAATCTATGGACTCCCTAATTTCATGGAAAGACATACAATATATGTCATTAGGGATGTCCGATATTATCGGCCTACCAATATTATCGGCCGATATTGGCATTCAAATGTGATATCGGAAAATATCGGTATCGGTTTTCAATTTTATTTTTTTATTTTTTTTACATTTCTATAGAAATGATGTCCGATATTATCGGCCTACCGATATTATCGGCCGATATTGGCATTCAAATGTGATATCGGTTGATATCGGTATCGTAAATTAAGAGTTGGACAATATCGGTATATCGGTATCGGTAAAAAAGCCAATATCGAGCATCCCTATATCATGCAATATATTTTCCCCCACTGACAGTACAACAGCATGGAGCAGCTTTGCATCAACTTCACCAATGAGAAACTGCAACAGTTCTTCAACCACACCATGTTTGTCCTGGAGCAAGAGGAGTACAAGAAGGAGGGTATTATCTGGGAGTTCATTGACTTCGGAATGGACTTGGCTGCCTGCATTGAACTCATTGAGAAGGTACACCATAACGTTGTGACTTATTAAAATATTCCTTAGAATGACACAAGGTGTGTCTAAATTATCTGTATATCTCTTTTCCACTTTTATAAAGCCCATGGGCATCTTCTCCATCCTTGAAGAGGAGTGCATGTTCCCCAAGGCTTCTGATGCTAGCTTCAAGAACAAGCTGTTTGACCAACATCTTGGCAAGAACATAGCATTTGAGAAACCAAAACCAAAGAAGGGCAAGCCTGAGGCCCACTTCTCCATGGTCCACTATGCTGGAACTGTGGATTACAACGTCACTGGATGGCTGGACAAGAACAAGGATCCACTGAACGATTCTGTGATCCAGCTTTACCAGAAGTCTTCCGTTAAACTGCTGCCTGTACTGTATCCTACTATAGTTGAAGGTACGTCATTATGAGAAATACACTTTTAAGTGTGATTATTTAAATTTTTACTTTGATCTAAGAGACAATTATCTCAACTTTTAACTATCCTCTGTGTCATACAATTTTTTTTTTCAATACTATCAATTAAATTAGATTGTCCAACAAAAATGTCCAGCATAATTAGATTTAGATAATAATGTTGAATCTATAAACTGATGATGTATTATCCAATCAACAGAGAAGGGAGGCAAGGGAGGCAAGAAGAAGGGTGGCTCCATGCAGACCGTGTCTTCCCAGTTCAGGGTGAGATGTAACAACAACACTGTGACTTTTTGGAATTAAATACAATTAATTGCTTTTCGTGAATAATATTTGGTTTTGATATGTAGGAGAACTTGGGCAAGCTGATGACCAACTTGAGGGCCACCCATCCTCACTTTGTGCGTTGCCTGATTCCCAATGAGTCAAAGACTCCAGGTACACTAACAGTTAACATAATGTTTGTGTCTTAATATGATTTGCTTTAGTGATTTAGTGCAGTGTAGTGGTAATGAGTCATTACATTGTCGTAATAATCATGAAAGAATCGTCTCTGTAGGTCTGATGCAGAACTTCCTGGTTATCCACCAGCTGAGGTGTAATGGTGTACTGGAGGGTATCAGAATCTGCAGAAAGGGATTCCCCAGCAGAATCCTCTATGCTGACTTCAAGCAGAGGTAGGCCTATCCATTAACGCTCAACAAACTTTGAAACTTACAACTGCCTAAGCGCTGAACATGACCATGAACTCTTTCACAAAAGGTACAAAATACTGAATGCCAGTGCCTGCCCTGAAGGTCAGTTCATGGACAACAAGAAGGCCTCTGAGAAGCTGCTTGGTTCAATTGATGTGGAACACGAAGACTACAAGTTTGGGCACACCAAGGTAAATAAAATACAAAATGTTGATTGACTTCCTTTGATATGATGGCCTGAGAGAAGTCTCAATACTGACTGTATGGAGGGTGTCCAGTATAACCTAATAACCAGATAATTACATATAATAAATGTTCTTAATATATCAAACAAATCGTCGTATTTACCTACTGAATCCAATTAGACTAAGACAATTGTGAGTCGGGCACTGCCCTAGTAAATGGATTGATTGATTGATTGATTGATTGATTCAACAATATTGAATCGAACTCGGGTGCAAACAACCACATCCTGGTCCACCTGTTTGAGGTGGGTCTCAGTCTGCTTCCAAGGAAACCCTGGAGTGGTTCGTTTGATGTGTGAAAAGCAATCTGAAAAATAAGCTGATTGAACAGTTTTCCATTTATTTCCAAATATACACTTTTTCATCATCTAATCACAATGCTATTATTTCCGCTGTGAGGTAAAAAAAAAATAGCCATATAATGTTGTGATACTAAACAAACCTTGCTTGTATAATTCAGATCACAGTAGTGTATAAGTAATCACCAAAAAAGATTTGTCAGAGGAAAGCAACAGTTGTGATTGGAGGGTCAAGAAAAGAGGGCGAAGGCTGGGAAATATCAATTGGAAAACAAAGTATAGCTCAGAACTGTGGCTGATCTGTGCAAGCCAAAGCGGAGATCACAATATTATATAGGTTCATTAGCATTCAAAATGATGTCCAATGTTTTTTTTATTTTTTATTATTGGCAATATGAAACAAAAGCAAAATAATACAAGCTGCCAAAATAATACAAATGTCACTTTTGATTCTGACAATTTCAAACAAACTTATGTGTGAAAGCGACCTAAGTTTGGATTCTCTTAAGTTTGATTTTTGACATTGTTGGAGATTAATATGAAGCGAATGGCATCTAGTAGGTATAGGGAAATTAATCACATGATAACTGTTTCAGTGATAATGTCATCTAGGAAAAATCCATGCCTGAGTTTTATTGAACATTTCTGGAATTATCCCATTAATAAAAACCAACAAAGTCATATACTGTATGAATATGTGTCATTCATCTTATTCAGGTGTTCTTCAAAGCTGGTCTGCTGGGTGTCCTTGAGGAGATGAGAGATGAGAAGCTCGCTAGTCTGGTCAGAATGACTCAGTCTCTTTGCCGTGGTTTCCTCATGAGGAGGGAGTTTGTGAAGATGATGGCGAGAAGGCATGTTGAAAACAGCCACATTCTAAATACATTATGTTAAGAAATATGCTAAAATGAATTTATTATATAACAGCAACTATTTTTTCACAGGGAAGCTATTTATTCCATCCAATACAACGTCCGCTCATTCATGAATGTCAAAACCTGGCCATGGATGAAGGTTTACTACAAGATCAAGCCTCTTCTGCAGACTGCTGAGACTGAGAAGGAGCTGGCTAACATGAAGGAGAACTATGAGAAGATGACAATAGACCTGGCCACTGCTCTGGCTAAGAAGAAGGAGCTGGAGATGAAGATGGTGTCTCTTCTCCAAGAGAAGAATGATCTGTCGCTGCAAGCGGCATCTGTAAGTAGACTTCAACTGTCTAGAAACTGTTGATATCATGTAAATTATGAACTGTCTCTCTGTTTTTGTCATATAGAGAATAATATTATCATATTATTGTGCCCTAGGAATCAGATAATCTGTCAGATGCTGAGGAGAGATGTGAGGGACTTATCAAGAGTAAGATCCAGCTTGAGGCCAAACTCAAAGAGACAACCGAGAGACTGGAAGATGAGGAGGAAATGAATGGTGAGCTGACTGCCAAGAAGAGGAAACTGGAGGACGAATGCTCTGAGCTCAAGAAGGACATTGATGACCTGGAGCTCACCTTGGCCAAAGTGGAGAAGGAGAAACATGCCACTGAGAACAAGGTTCATAAGTATTCACTCTGGCTAACTTATCAAACAATAACATAAAAATCATTCATTTATGATAACATGATTTGTTTTCCTTATTCAGGTGAAGAACCTGACTGAGGAGATGGCCTCTCAGGATGAGAGCGTTGCTAAGCTGACAAAGGAGAAGAAAGCCCTCCAAGAGGCACATCAGCAGACTCTTGATGACCTGCAGGCAGAGGAAGACAAAGTCAACACTCTGACCAAGGCCAAGACCAAGCTTGAGCAGCAAGTGGATGATGTGAGTTATGAGTTCTATCAAAATGTTGAAGAAAACAAGCAGGACATTTGAGATGAGCTGCGACCAATTTGTCATCAGGAAATGTTACATTTACAGTTTCTTGCTGCCTGGAAATGTGCTTCAACCTGAGCACTGTGTCCATTCTCTTTATGCAATTATGTAGACCAGTGTTGTAGATTAATGATAGCTGGATATGTACAAAGTCGCATGTCAAAGGGACGTGGAGTGTACAAGTTATTGCTTTTCAACATTGTACATTTGGGCTTTTGATAATAGAATAGAATGTTTATAGACAATAGACAGTTATACGAGCAGCTTGGTTGCATCTAAAAATCATAATGTTGACCAATTTCTGAACATAACTTCACAGCTTGAAGGTTCTCTGGAGCAAGAGAAGAAGCTCCGCATGGACCTTGAGAGAACCAAGAGGAAGCTTGAAGGTGACCTGAAACTGGCTCAAGAATCCGTCATGGATCTGGAGAATGACAAGCAGCAGTCTGACGAGAAGATCAAGAAGTAATATATATTGGGTTTCACTTATATACTGTATTATATTCTCATGCATGACATAATATAACATATGTGTGTGAAGATGAGGTAGATACACTCTGAAATATGACTATACCTTTTTTCATGAATCTTATAGGAAGGACTTTGAAACTTCCCAGTTGCTTAGCAAGATTGAGGATGAACAGTCCCTGGGTGCTCAGCTTCAGAAGAAGATCAAGGAGCTGCAGGTGAATAATATTTTATTTTAACTCTTTTGTATGTCATTGCTAAACATCCAATTCTGATTGGCTGAGAGGTGGGCCGTTATTTCTTGAATCCATCAAAGTAGTGCCAACAAGTAGTTATCATTCTAAATCAATGCCCACATTTATAATGCAACCGACTATTGATTTTCAATTGGAATTTCTCTTGTAAATTACACTCGGAAAACAGATATCGCTAGCTAAAAGTTTAAATTTAGCAAAGTAAGACATTCCATATTATCCAGGTTTTGGTTGAAAATTATATTATTTGATGGTAAGCGGTTTGATGAGAGATGAACTTGGAGTGACACAGTTTAAATGCCCTTTGTGCAGGAAAATGTCTGAAAACTCTTCTGACATTAAAATGTGCAACACCTGGCATCTCCTTCATTTTCCTTGAATGAACTAGTCAGATCTATGAATTGCATGCATTAATTACATGAATATGATTCATTTTAAAGGCACGCATTGAAGAGCTGGAGGAGGAGATTGAGGCTGAACGTGCTGCTCGTGCCAAGGTTGAGAAGCAGAGAGCTGACCTCTCCAGGGAACTGGAGGAGATCAGTGAGAGGCTTGAGGAGGCTGGCGGAGCCACTGCTTCTCAGATTGAGATGAACAAGAAGCGTGAGGCTGAGTTCCAGAAGCTGCGTCGTGACCTTGAGGAGTCCACCCTGCAGCATGAAGCCACGGCATCTGCTCTCCGCAAGAAGCAGGCGGACAGTGTTGCAGAGCTGGGAGAGCAGATCGACAACCTCCAGCGTGTCAAGCAGAAGCTGGAGAAGGAGAAGAGTGAATACAAGATGGAGATCGATGACCTCTCCAGCAACATGGAAGCTGTCGCTAAGGCCAAGGTACACTAATCTACACAGTACATGTATACATCCATCTGTAGAACACATGTCTGAAAAAATTACACACAACCCATTCAATGTGATTAACAGGGAAATCTTGAGAAGATGAGCCGCACCCTTGAGGACCAACTTAGTGAACTGAAGGCCAAAAGCGATGAGAATGTGCGCCAGATAAATGATATCAGCGGTCAGAGAGCAAGACTTCTGACTGAGAATGGTGAGTTTTTTTTTACTCTAGCATTTTCTTCTTTTACTCTAACGTATCTAAAATAAATCACATTTCAAAACCAGGTGAGTTTGGTCGTCAGCTTGAAGAGAAAGAAGCCCTTGTCTCCCAGCTGACCAGAGGCAAGCAGGCCTTCACTCAGCAGATTGATGAGCTGAAGAGGCAGGTTGAGGAGGAGGTTAAGGTGAGCAGAATCTTCTTAAAGAGGTATGACAGATCTTTTTCTTTTTATTATTATTGTCTCTAATTAAATTGTACTTATTTCAATAACCTTTTTAGGCTAAGAATGCCCTTGCCCATGGTGTTCAATCAGCCCGCCATGACTGTGACCTGCTGAGGGAGCAGTTTGAGGAGGAGCAGGAGGCCAAGACTGAGCTGCAGCGTGGAATGTCCAAGGCCAACAGTGAGGTGGCCCAGTGGAGGGCCAAGTATGAAACTGATGCTGTCCAGCGCACAGAGGAGCTTGAGGACGCAAAGTAAGTCAATGTTGTTATTTTTTACTGTACATCTCAACAAACATAGTTAATTACATTTCATAACATTGTTACATTTAACAACTGTTCACCAGGAAAAAGCTGGCCCAGCGCCTTCAGGAGGCTGAGGAGCAGATTGAGGCTGTGAACTCCAAGTGTGCCTCTCTGGAGAAGACCAAACAGAGACTCCAGAGTGAGGTGGAGGACCTCATGATTGATGTGGAGAGGGCCAATGGTCTGGCTGCCAACCTTGACAAGAAGCAGAGGAACTTTGACAAGGTGCATTGATATTCATGACTAGGACATGTATTGAGAATGTTTGCCTCCAAAGACTATGTTACATTTCTTTAAATTACTTTGCAGGTCCTGGCAGAGTGGAAGCAGAAGTTCGAGGAGGGCCAGGCAGAGCTGGAGGGAGCTCAGAAAGAGGCTCGTTCTCTCAGCACTGAGGTGTTCAAGATCAAGAACTCCTATGAGGAGGCCCTGGATCAGCTGGAGACCCTGAAACGCGAGAACAAGAACCTGCAGCGTGAGTTCGCTAAGAAAAATAACTGTTACTTAATACCATGATAGATGTAGATGAATACACTAGCTAGGAACGCTGTAATGTAGTGTTTCTAATCCCTGTTTTGTGGCATCTACAGAGGAGATCTCAGACCTGACTGAACAGATTGGTGAGACTGGAAAGAGCATCCATGAACTGGAGAAGGCCAAGAAGACAGTGGAAACTGAGAAGTCAGAGATGCAGACAGCCCTTGAGGAAGCTGAGGTAAATATGATCTTAATTAAAGATATCTACATTATAATGTTATTTTGTTTGTAAATTCAGTTTTTACAGTTAATCAGATAATGTATATATATATTCATATATATATACATTCGAAAGTGAACCAGGACTATATATTGGATGTATATTTTTAGGGAACACTGGAACATGAAGAGTCCAAGATTCTGCGTGTCCAGCTGGAGCTCAACCAGATTAAGGGTGAGGTTGACAGGAAGCTGGCAGAGAAGGATGAGGAGATGGAGCAGATCAAGAGGAACAGCCAGAGGGTGATTGACTCCATGCAGGGCACTCTGGACTCTGAGGTCAGGAGCAGGAATGATGCCCTGAGAATCAAGAAGAAGATGGAGGGAGACCTGAATGAGATGGAGATCCAGCTGAGTCATGCCAACCGCCAGGCTGCTGAGGCCCAGAAGTCACTGAGGAATGTTCAGGGACAGCTCAAGGTACTGGATGAGGAACCTTTGTATTACACTGTCACAGTATAGTCCTCTATATCCTAATTAATCAGTGATCCAAAATATGAAAGGTTTATATTCTTAATTGCTTAATTTACATTTATTAGTGTGGGTGACCTGGCGAAGCCATATTATTGTAACTACGTCTATTCTGCATCGAACATTGTACATATGTCTAAACTGAACACTGTGACCTCATTTTTTTTTACTTCTAATTTTACTATGTTATTTTATTTTATACTTATCTTGTCTTGCACAGTCTCTGGAGCGTAACAGTAAGAAGCATTTTGTATAAAAGTATTCTGTACTTCTGTATGACAAATATTAAAGAAACTTGAACTTGAAACTTGAACACTATAGTAATCTATACTCTTTTTATTCTTTATTCCACCGATTTTTTTGTGTGGGTTACCTTGGTTCGAAAGTGCAAGTCATTCGTGCCTAATTAGTGGAAACAGGTGTGTGGCTCATGGCTCATGGCTACAGCTGACCTGCCAATGACCTCTCATGGAGTTAACCCTTAATCGCCCCTCTGTGTAGCAGTACTGAATTGATTGACAGCGCCCTCTGTCTTGCGGGTTGTGTCATTGTACTCAGTAGGGATGTGCTCTTTCATTGGTCTATGTTGACCCATTGTACTCGGTAGGGATATCCTCTTTCATTGGTCGATGTTGACCACTCCCCCTATCTTAGACCACGCCCCCTTAGGCCTCACCCCCTTAGTGTATCTCTTGAACCGTTTGTCGTAGAGACTTGCGGGTTGTGCCATTGGACTCGGTAGGGATATCCTCTTTCATTGGTCGATGTTGACCACTCCCCCGATCCTTAGACCACACCCCCTTAGGCCAAAAAGTTTTTTAATACGTTTTTTTTCACAAAATCTTTTTAAAACTCGGAAAAGTTCGAACATTTTTAAAAACTCGGAAAAGTTTTTTAATACGTTTTTTTTGTTTGTCAGAGACTCGCGAGAGACCCTCTCCCGTTGGCCGGCGGTGCACAGGCGTCACCCACACTTTCACAATTTCCCCCACGCAGAATTGTCTAGTTTTTGTATTACTGTCCCCCACTTGCATGAGATACTGTAAATTAAGCTCCAATTCCATGGCTGCCTGAAGCTGAAAAGCATGTATGGCATACCCTTAATTGTTGTTTACATGTAGCCACATTCTGATCTTTTGTGATAATTTCAGTCACCTATGTCTTTTTTAGGATGCCCAACTGCACCTTGATGATGCTCTCAGAGCACAGGAAGACCTGAAGGAGCAGGCTGCCATGGTTGACCGTAGAAATGGACTCATGGTGGCTGAGATCGAGGAGCTGAGAGCTGGTCTGGAGCAGACAGAGAGAGGCCGCAAAGTGGCTGAGCAGGAACTGCTGGACGCCAGTGAGCGTGTTGGACTGCTGCACTCTCAGGTAAACAAACAACATTATCTGATCATGTGTTTCTTTGGGTTATGTGTGAGCCATCCGTGACACCCTTATCTGTATATCTGTTTTTCTTTTAGAACACCAGCCTTCTGAACACCAAGAAGAAGATTGAGACTGACCTGGTCCAAGTCCAGGGTGAAGTAGATGACAGTGTTCAGGAAGCCAGGAATGCAGAGGAGAAGGCCAAGAAGGCCATCACTGATGTGGGTTTACATTTCATATGAGTTTCTTTATGGCCAAGAAGGCCATCACTGATGTGGGTTTACATTTCATATGAGTTTCTTTATGGCCAAGAAGGTCATCACTGATGTGGGTTTACATTTCATATGAGTTTCTTTATGGCCAAGAAGGCCATCACTGATGTGGGTTTACATTTCATATGATCATTTCTTTATGGCCAAGAAGGCCATCACTGATGTGGGTTTACATTTCATATGAGTTTCTTTATGGCCAAGAAGGTCATCACTGATGATTTGGTTTCTTCATGTAATTTCAGTCAACAATGTAACATTTTCTCATGACATTTCTAGTGAATACAAATTATTTATCTTCTAGGCTGCCATGATGGCTGAGGAGCTGAAGAAGGAGCAGGACACCAGCTCTCACCTGGAGAGGATGAAGAAGAACCTGGAGGTCACAGTCAAGGACCTGCAGCACCGCCTGGATGAGGCTGAGAATCTGGCCATGAAGGGGGGCAAGAAGCAGCTCCAGAAACTGGAATCCAGGGTAAGCGAAAATAATAGCCACATGTCAAGATATATATTGCTGAACTAATGTAGTAATCTGTACAATTACAGAGAAAAGTGGATTCTTAATATCTTATTCAATTCTGAAGGTGCGTGAGCTGGAAGGAGAGGTTGAGGCTGAGCAGAGACGTGGAGTAGATGCTGTTAAAGGTGTCCGCAAATACGAGAGGAGAGTGAAGGAGCTCACCTACCAGGTATGTCATGTTCACATTCATGACAAGTTGGTCATCATTAGTGTTTCTTCTGACTGAAGGAAAATATTGAACAATTGCCACCTCATTTCGCGGATTCATTTGAATTCCTTGCTTCCATTAGACCGAGGAGGACAAGAAGAATGTTGCCAGGCTGCAGGATCTGGTCGACAAGCTGCAGCTCAAGGTTAAGACCTACAAGAGGACGGCTGAGGAAGCGGTACGTTGTTTTAAGTCAATGCTCTACTTGTCTTTTTTCTGCTTTTCATTCTACTCTTAGTATTCCTAAGTAATACTGATCTATGAAACTTCCACAGGAGGAGCAGGCCAATGGTCACCTGTCCAAGTGCAGGAAGGTTCAGAATGAGCTGGAGGAGGCTGAGGAGCGTGCTGACATTGCTGAGTCCCAGGTCAACAAGCTGAGAGCCAAGACCCGTGACTCTGGCAAGGTGAATGTGAATAATGTTATCTGTGAACATACATACATACATACATACATTCATACAGTGAATTTTAAGTGTGATAAGACTCAAAACTTTTTATTCGATATTGTCTAAATGTCTTTCTTGTCCTTCGCAGGGAAAAGAAGCTGCTGAATAAGCCTCCTAATGCTGAACAATGGAAACATCTTATATATTGTACAGTAATATGACAACATTGTCTACTGTATTCCAATAAAGGTTGCTTTAAAATAGTTTTGCTTATCATTTGTTTCATTACCATGTCTAACCATACAATGTTTATTTGGTGTGGTCTGTCAAAGCTTCCCAGTTAGCAAAATGTAGGTGCTATTCTAGGCTCTCATTCTAGAATGACAGTCACCATTAAAAACAAATGGACGAACACATAATCTCTATGTACAACAAGATTGTATAACCATTGTGAACCATTGTGATACATTATGGCAGAATGTTTGACCTCGCTACTTGTTATTCACCTCATCGGCTAGAACCAACCAATATAACTCAATAGCCTGGATTATTGACATATGTTAGTTCCAAGGCTCCTAGAAGCAATGGTATGTTGCATCCTTAATACACCAGTAACACACACACTGCTGCTAGTCTACCACACACCACCAACAATTATTTTCTGTCCCCACCTTTCCGAAACAATGACCAATTACAGTCCTGACAATACTACTTAGAATCTTGTAATAACTAAGATCCACTGAAAAAGGTAATCGTTTTCATACATAGATCACACTAGATAGATCAAATTATAACTAAACATTTCTTGGCAGATAACAAGATGAGAGTTCTAAAATGGCCAATAGCGATCTTGACAGGTTGACAGGTCTGAGAACACACCTGGAATGTCCACTAGACCTCTCACATGTTCACATTATTGTGACATGCCCTGGTGCATTATTTTCCGCCTATGGCAGAAATGAATGGTATTTTCCTTTCCCGTTTACCAGAAATGTTGTCCCTGATATTTACATTTAGTCATTTACCTGACACTTTTATCCAAAGCGACTTACAAGTTATATACAACAAGTCAGCAGGTAAGGGTAGAACTCTAGGGTAGGGTGGTGTAGACATATTAGCATAGTAGATAGTAGTATAGACCAGTGGCGGCTGCTGACCACATTTTTTGGTGAAGCACAAATTATTATATTATATTATATATTAAATTATATTTTTAAAACATCCCCCACTGTGTGTGTCAGTGGTCAGTGGACACAGATGAAAACATATTAACATTAGGTGACGGCGCACCTGACCAGACACAGATGCAAAAAATTACATATTCGGTGACGGCGCACCTGACCAGACACAGATGCAAAAAATTACATATTAGGTGACGGCACACCTGACCAGATCAAAACATATTAGGTGACAGCACACCTGACCAGATCAAAACATATTAGGTGACAGCGCACCTGACCAGATCAAAACATATTAGGTGACAGCGCACCTGACCAGATCAAAACATATTAGGTGACAGCGCACCTGACCAGATCAAAACATATTAGGTGAAGGTGACAAGGAAGCCACAGACTCATACCCCCCCGACACTCAACTAACCGCCTCGGACAGTCCTTCATACCAGCGGCCATCAGGCTCCACAACAGTGGGCAGGGACTGCTGCCAGACATCGACCTAGAACCAAGTAGGACAATAACACTACCTTATGCATACTGCACCTTATGTGACACTGTGAATACTGTGAATATATATTTCAGTTAGTTAGATAGTAAATTATATTGACCTATTTGTTTACACTGCTTGTGTTGTTTTCACTACCTGTACCCCCCCCCCCCCCCCCTTCCCCCATGCTGATATGATGCCTGAATTTCCCCAAGGGGATCAATAAAGGAATATCGTATCTTATCTTAAAAGGAAAGATGAAATTACCTACCTGGGTTCCATCCTAGAGGCAAATCTTTCCTGTGACAAAATGAGATCCAATGTAATAAAACTAAGTCAACCAACAAACTAGATTCCTGTACCGGATCTCCTCTCTGGTAAACAAGAATACCTTGAAGACTCTAACAGGAGCACTCATTCAAGGGTACTACGACTATGCTTGCACCTCATGGTACCAAAGCACCTCAAAGGCACTAAAAACAAGATTACAAACATCACAAAACAAACTGGTCAGACTACTGCTTGACCTTACTCCTAAAACCCACCTCACCCCTGCCCATTTTGACAACCTAGGATGGCTTAGAGTAGACGACAGAGTACAGCAACTTGCAATGGGCCTGGTCTACAAGATACACTACACGACTAAGATACCCATGTGCATGTCGAAATACTTCCCAAAGGTCAGTGAATACCACGACCACAACACCAGAGGGAGTTCCACAAATCATGTTCAACCCAGATAAAATCATTTAAAAGGTAAAAAAAAATAAAAATTATAACTTTTTTTTTAATAAAAGAAAAATCGTCATAACTTAGAAATGAGATCGCATAGGTCAAGAGTCAAGAGTCAAGAGTTTTATTTGTCACGGCATACGAGTATACAATGAAATGCGGGTGGTCTTGCATAGGTCTATGAATCGATATCGCGATTTTGTTTTGATTAATTGCCCAGCCCTACTGTGTACAGTAAGTTAGCTTGGTGATCATCATTGTGATGTAATATAAGCTAAGCTAAAGGTAGCTAACAAATTGGCTAGCTACTGTTAGCATACAAGCTTTTACAAACACTGTACTTACTTTTTCATCCACAACTTTTTTTCTGATCCAGATGCATAAGTCCTCTCCATGTTGCTGATTTATACTTCGGTCCTTTGGTGCAAAGTTTCATTTAGCCTACAGTGCTACTGCCTACACAGTAATGTTACTGACTGGGCTCTCCAAGCCCTCTCAAAGCAGGAAATAGGAAATGGTGTTCTCTGATTGGTGTAAAAAAGCGTCAGAATCTTGTAATAATGATTGATGATATGATTGTGGACTTCAGGAGGTCGGGGGTCAAGGACTACAGCCCCCTCAGCATCGACGGGGCACCGGTTGAGAGAGTGAACAGTTTCAAGTACCTCGGAGCCCACATATCCGAGGACTTGACATGGACCACACACATTGACAGTGTTGTGAAGAAGGCACGACAACGCCTCTACTTCCTCAGGCGCCTAAGGAAGTTCCAAGTCAGTCAGAAGATCCTTAGGAACTTCTACTCATGTACAATAGAGAGCATCCTGACCGGCAACATCACCTCCTGGTTTGGGAATAGCACTGCACAAGACCGTAGCAGACTACAAAGAGTGACACGTTCAGCCGAACGCACAATTGGAGGGGGGCTTCCCACCCTCCAGAACATTTACAACAAGCGGTGCAAGGGGAAGGCTAGGAGAATTATTAAGGACTCGAGCCACCCGAACAACTGCCTCTTTGAACTGCTGCGGTCAGGCAAGCGATACCGGAGTCTTAAGGCGAGCACAGAAAGACTCAGAAGAAGCTTCTATCCCCAGGCCATCAGGCTGCTAAACGAACAATAATCGCTAAACGAACAATAATCACTATGCAACAACCATCAAATGCACACAGCACACACACCCACACGCACACACTCACTCAAACAAACAACACACTGCAGCACCCACTCTCCACACTTTAGATCACACAAACACACTTACACTTTATATTTATTGATAAAGGATTTGCACTACAACTCGTACACCTACTGTGAATTGTACCTAAATTGCACCTCGTCCCATTTCTCCATTTCTGCCTTGCACTATATAGTATTGTATATTAGTACACTGCACAGTATTGTATATTGTATGGTAACTACGTCTATTCTGCATCGAACATTGTACATATGTCTAAACTGAACACTGTGACCTCTTTTTTTTACTTCTAATTTTACTATGTTTTTATTTCATACTTATCTTGTCTTGCACAGTCTCTGGAGCGCAACAGTAAGAAGCATTTTGTACAAAAGTATTCTGTACTTCTGTATGACAACTATTAAAGAAACTTGAAACTTGAAACTTGAGAACTGTCAATCATTCAAGCCCCATTCAAATGTATGAGTGAGGTTTAGCCTCACTGGGCGTGTACTTAGACCAGTTACTGTCCAATCAAAGGTCCTATTTCGCTGCCATTCACTTACATTAGCTAGTGAGGCTACAAAGGAATGTTGCCTCACTAGTTAATGTAAGTGATTGGGAGCTGTGTATCACTTGAAAAAAAATAAAAAATTCACTGGAATTATATTTCTCACAGAGGAAAACATTTCTAAAAAAAAGAAATATTAAAAAAAAAATATATATATGTATATTAATAATAATATATATATATGTTTTTGTCTGTATACTAGTGAAGCACTGCCTCACTAGTAGTCATGCAATAACCTCCACTGCCCTGCATATATCGGTATCGGTTGATATCGGTATCGGAAATGAAGAGTTGGACAGGACGTAAAGTACAGGACGCCTGTACTTTACTCTACAGTACTTAGCCTAACAGTCTACAGACGCGTACCGTAACCTACACTTGACCCCTGACCTCGCCCTGATACAGTCTGCTCCCCAGCCGTGACCCCAGGGATTTACCTATCGAATGAGTCGCTTTGAAGTATTTCTGTCCTGTTAGCGCTGTGTGTGTGTGTGTGTGTGTGTGTGTGTGTGTGTGTGTGTGTGTGTGTGTGTGTGTGTGTGTGTGTGTGTGTGTGTGTGTGTGTGTGTGTGTGTGTGTAAGAAGATAGAAATAATGTCTAATTGTTCACACAACAGACCAAAGTGGCCCAAATCAGATTTCTTCGCTCAGACATGACTCGGATGTGATTTCTTCACGACAGTGTGAACGACACAATGTGCAACGTGGCCTCAGTCTGAACAGTCATGTGACCTCAGTCTGAACAGTCACGTGACCTCAGTCTGAACAGTCACGTGACCTCAGTCTGAACAGTCACGTGACCTCAGTCTGAACAGTCACGTGACCTCAGTCTGAACAGTCACGTGACCTCAGTCTGAACAGTCACGTGACCTCAGTCTGAACAGTCATGTGACTTTTACGCCACTCTAGATTGACATTTGTCACAATCTGTACATCCATCTTTTGTTAATTTGCGCGTGTGGGTCAGTTCAGGAGCGTGAATCTGATATTGGCCACATTTAAAAGATATTGAATTTGATTGAGCACTAAGGTGTCGTATATTCTATGTACAGTTCTAAGGATTATTCACAGTGCATTGAGGTTGCTAACTGGAGGGAGAAGGAGATTGATAGAGACAGGTCCCCCTCTGGCGTAGCCAGCAAGGAATAAACGTGCAGCCAGACACCAGAACTAGAGTTCAAATCACCTGATTTATTGCCGAAGGGCTCAAAAGTGAATAAAAGGTTGTTTACATACAGGGATTATTCATCATTTTACATCAGACATGCTGTACAAGAGATTGTTGAGATGTACATAATTATAGCCCATTCACAGTGTCTTTCACATCAAAACCAGTCTGTACACAAACAGTAGTCATGTGTATCAAATGAAGAGAGAATATACTGAGCATTTACACATGTGTAAAACCTGGTCTTAAGATCACTCTAACCAACAATGGGGTCCATAATTTCACTCACATGTAATGGCAAACAGCATTCTCTGGTGGAGTGGTGGAGGCCAGAACCCCTGGGGTTCGGGTGGGGTATCTGTCTGGCCTGGCCTCTCTCTAACAATATGTTCTCATTTATACTCTGGTATCAACCAATCATCTCACATTCTAATATTACGTTGGTCCAATTAGGTTTCTTGATTCTATATATGGAGTTCTGTTCCCATTGGCTGTCTTCCGGGGGCCGTCTGCCCATGTCTTCCTCTTTGGGGTCTGGTCTGTGGCCCCAGGGGGGGTCCTATGGCCCCCTCCTTTTGGGCTGTGGTTTCTTGATGAGTTGGCAGTTTAACACTAAAACCTTTTCTAAATGTGTACCTTTAATGTAAGAAGTTACATATATATTCAGCATTAACCCACTGTGGAGTTGTCTATATTTGAATACCAAATTGTGATAAAGAATAACATGCTACGTGGATTTACCAGCCGGCACCTTTGTAAAACATGTATGATAAATATACCAGGATTCGTGAGTCTAATTATCTATATAGATGTTTTACTTGGTTTCTTTCTAGAGTTGTCAATCCAATCTAAGCCAATCAACTATCATGCTTTTTCATTCCAATTTAAAACATGTACTATCTATTAATGATCCTTACTCCTGTCTTATAATATCAGCCCCAGGATCTGGTCTCTGGTCTGCATGCAGCTGTTCTTTGCTGAACCAGTTACTCGAGTGGGGGTTTGGTTGACTGTCTCTGTTTTCTGCTATCAGTTGGGTGTGACATTTCTAGTTCCTTTGTTCTAAGTAGTTGAGTACATCTGTTAGTGTGGGGGTTGAAATTACTGTTCCTGTAACACCAGTATCACTCCTTACTTAGCACTGAAAACCCACTCTGCTGCTACCAGTATACTAGGCATTTGCATATAGTTTCTATCCACAGACATTTTTGGTTATGAAATACACAGTCAATGTTACCACAAAGGTTTTGTCACAATCACGGCCAGAGCCTCTCTCTCTCTCTGTGTTCTGCTGTTCGTGGACTCCAGTTTAACGCTACCGTAACAGGGTTTGCAGTGAATACTGTTTTGGAGTCTTAATTTTGTTAAGAATATAGGACAGGCATATAAGCATTATGCTTCAGTCTGTACCTTTTTCAGTCACTGCCTGAATCAAAGATTGTTAAATGATTGTGTATATTATATTGTATTGTGCGATGACTGAATAAACTACTACTACTACTACTACTACTACTACTACTACTACTAGTGTGAACTATGTATTGCTTTCAGAATGTGAGGGTGAGAGAGAGTGAGAGAGTGCGCTGGCCGGTAGTGTTGCTCTAGAGTGAGAAGCACCAGGGTCTTCTACCATTTTTAGATTGAAAGTAAACCACAGTAATAATAATAATAATAATATCTAGGGGGCGGCTGGGTGGCGCAGCGGACATTGCGCTCGTCACCAACGCAAGAGACACCGGGTTCGAATCCGGCTGTCGGCGTTGCCTCCGGCTTGGGCCGGCCGTCATACTGGCTCAATTGGCAGAGTCAGCGGGAGGGAAGTCGATGGGTGGTAATCTGGACGTTGTGGACAGCGACTCCTACAGGTCGGTTGGGGGACGCCTGCACAGCAGAGACAGGAAAATGGCGGGGGTAGTGTGAGCCTCCCACACGTTACACCTCACCAATGAGAGTCCGCGCTGGCAGGTGAAAAGATGTGACAGGCTGCCTCCTCGTGTACCGGAGGGGACACGTGGTGCAAGGCTTCTATCTTCCCTACAACCGGCCAGTGGGGGGCATATGCGAGCAATGTTCAAGACATGGGAGGGGATAATTGGCGCAGTGGAATTGGGATGGGAGAAAAAATTGAAAAAAGAGGAGAAAAAAGTGGATTAAAAAAAGGTAAGAAAGAAAGAAAGAAAGAAAGAAAGAAAGAAAGAAAGAAAGAAAGAAAGAAAGAAAGAAAGAAAGAAAGAAAGAAAGAAAGAAAGAAAGAAAGAAAGAAAGAAAGAAAGAAAAAGAAGGGGAAATCAGGCAGTCATTTACAAATTTGGTGAAAAGGTGAGTGCAGGGATGTAGCACTACAGATGTTTGGGGGGAGTGAGTTCCAGAGGGTGGGTGCGGCCACAGAGAAGGCTCTGTACTTATGTATTTTATAGAAGAACGTGTACAAAACGAACTTCACAAACGTTTATTAAGAGAAATAAAAAGCCATTGCCTCGAATTCCGGGAGTCTTTGTGACGCATTAATAAACTATGACTTGAATGTTGTGTGTTTTTGTTTTATTACCCAAAGTCAGGTCCATAAATATTTTTGGACATCAACACAAACTTGAAATGAAACAATATGAGCTTTTAAGTGCAGGCGCTCAGCTTTAATTTAAGGGTATTTACATCCAAATCAGGTGAACAGTGTAGGAATTACAACAGTTTCTACATGTGCACCCCCCCCCCCCTTTAACCCTTTCACAACCACACTATAAAAGGTTAACCCTTTCACTGCCACACTACTAAAGTATTTCTCTGGTCTGCATCCCCTTAACAATTGTGTGTATTGAGCCGTATACTGTATTGTACCCATTCTGCAATCTGTTAATAACATTTTCAATCAATCAATCAATCAAACTACAGACGGTTAACCTGTAGTTAAGTGTGATAGTGAAAGGTTCTGTATCGTTAGTGGCTTAGCTTGGCATCGCCTTCTGCACTATCTCGCGTACGTGCACGCGTACTGAATAAACCACAAATGTACCTCTAATACCAGTATTAGTCTGACCACACCCCTCATCAGCTTACCTTCATAAGCAGGTGTGTGGTCACCTGCTCTCCTCCTTCTCGCTTTCACCACAAGGAAGAGGTGCCTCGGTAGATCCCCACACTTGACACCATGATGGAAGAAATTGGATTAGGAACAGCTTGGGAAACAAGGATACGTTGACATCATATCTTTATTTTCTCTCTCACTATTTTCGAGAAAATACGGCGATATTGTCTTCGTACTGGAGTGTCTAGAAGATGATGATCATTCTACAAACCCTCCACCGGTTTTCGTATTGGGAGCACGCCGCTGCATGCTTCTCAACTGCAGTTCCTTGCTGTGTTTGTTGGGGTGAAACCTGTCAGGCCACAGCTGAACTGTCGGACATGCCGCTGTTGTGAGGAGCGGTGCGTTCCAGGTTGGGTGAGTAGTGTTTGCTGGCGGGCTCCACTTGTCTGTTAGTGCTATGGGGGCTACTTGACAAAGTTTATGGAAACCGGCCCCAGGCTAGGGTCCTTTGTTTAGCCGTCTAGGCGACAGAAGGCCTTGGTCTGGCGACCATTATAGTTTTAACTAGTGGGCCGCGACCATTGACACTGGTGATCCCTGTGTGTTCTGGACGAGTGGATTCTCTCTGTCACCGTGTTAAGACCCCATCTTTCATATCCAAATGAGAGTATTCCTTCACGAGGGGATATGTGCATGTAATGTGCGATAGCGGCAGATTCATGTTCAAAGTCAGCTATACAGGCCAGTTGGTACTGTGCTGATTCCGCCGGACGTGTTAATGTCACCGTTGTGAAGCGGTGTTGACGTCTTGTTTTCTCTTTTCTCTTAAAAAGTGAGGAGGGTTCAGAACGGCGGCCTGTCTGGGTGAGTGTTATGTCATTGTTTACATGTTCATAGCTTACGGTTAGCCGGTCGGTGGCCTGGCGCGGGGTAGCTTGGCTTCTCGCGCGCCGCCGGGAGCTCGCTCCTGATCGCGTGCGTCGTAGATCGGCGTCTCGCGAGCGGAAGCAATAGCACCCGAACGGTTGGAGCAGCCGTTAGCTTGATGCTATTCTGTTGAACGTGCTTTGATTTTTAACATGTTTTACACTCTTGACCACGACGTCATCCTTGACAGGGGATGTTCGTCAACCCTGCCTGAGCCTAGACGGGGATTGCGTCAACAAAGAGGACTGTAGCGACTGGTGGAGCGGCGACGCTGCCCGGATCGAACAACACGGGACGGCTGTGTTCTACGGTGGCTTGTGACTGCACTTCGCTGATCTGCGTTCCGGGCAGGTACGGGGTTGGCCAGACCTCATAAACACGTCTTCTGGTTTTACCTTGCTAAATGTATTGTGAATAACGGTGTTTTTTCCCGAAACGTGTGTTGTTGCAATGCATTTGAGATACGTTGCGGGTTGTGTGTGAGCTGTTTTTGTCACTGGCAGTTAGCTTCTCCGTGCAGGTTGTGATGTGTTGATCTGGTTGTTGTGTGAGAAACATCATGGTGTTTATGTGTACCGTGTACTCACTACTAAGGCAACTAACCTATGAAGCTATGCTTGGTGACGAGTGAGTAAAAGAATGTTCTTTCTCAGACTGTAATGACAATGAACAGTGAGTTCACACATTAACAGGTTTTCCTGTTTTAACTGGCCGTATTGAGGGTAAAATAGGAGGATTGTGTTTCCCCCCCCGGTTCCCTGGGGACTTTATCACCTCCTATCAGACATGTTGTGCATTAATTGTGTCTTTTGTGTGGTAGGGATACGATGTAACTCTCAGCTTGATTGCTGAGGTTGTGCTAAATCTGCTGGAGAAACTTATTTCCTAAAGGGAAATTGGTTTGGTTGCTGTCATGTGTGCTTAGCAAGGCCTGTGGTCGATACTAATCAAGAATGATGTATTCTCTCATTGTGAAAAAAACGGCGTTCCTCTGTTGAGTGTTTTTGCCATTTTTTGTAGGTGATGATGGGTTGTGTGTGTCATGTGACCTACAACTGGGTTGTACTGGCCACAGAAGCACATGTGTATGTTGGACCGGGGTTCTTAGAGCCCGCTCTATTCTGTGTTTTTCCTTAGTAAAAATCAGATAGCAGGTTAGCTCGTGCGCTGTGTGGAGCTGTGAAACGCTTCATAGAGCTGACTATGACTGTGTCATATTCTCTTTTTGTCGTTACGTCGTATCATGGGTGTGGGGTCGTAAAGGGGTGAACTGGTAACCTTTCCTCTCCCCATTGTTCTGTCGGTCAGGGGTACACCCCCTGTCCTTCAAGGTTCCCGTCACGTGGCGGTTCGGCACGTTACGGGGGGGGGGGGGGGGGGGGGGGAGGGAGTTCCTGGTCCCACGGCCTGGTATATTGGGCGTGTGCACCGCAGGAATTCCCCCGCCATAGAGTACGTCACCGTGCGCGTCTCTGTTGGTAGGACTTCCGTGTGCTGTTCAGGTCCATGTGATGGATCTGTTTTCAGGGGGGGTGGTCAGGGCTCCTCCTCACCAAGCGCCTACTCAGGCCTTCTGTGAGTTCGGACTCCTTCTTCCATGTGAGGAAGCCTCCATCAGAGTACAGAGCCTTCCTCCTCAGATTGTCAAAGTGAGTGGACCCTCTAGAAGGGTCCTTTTCTATTGTATGTATATTCGATTCAATTCGTTTATTGAGTGTGTATGGGTTCGGTGCCTCTTCCCCGGAGGCCCTAAAACCAGTTTTTTACATGGCTCAAGGTGCAATATATTCTTTTCAATCTGTACAGCTCGCGTGGGAAGTCTCTCTGGGGATCCCCGTCTCTTTCCTATGGGAGGGTGGTGGGATGTAAAAATGTGAACATTTTTTACCCCGGCTGTGTAGACTGGGATACATACTGTTGATGCTTCCTTCTTTCTATTCCAGAAGTGTTGGAGTTAGGGAGTGTCACACCCCTCTTGTCGTTCCCCTGGGCGCCTTGGGGATTCAATGACAGGTCTAAATAGCCTGTTCATTGATGGGGGTGTGTCCCGACGCACGTATAGTGCTAGCTCGCTGTAAACAGGCGATTGACTGGCACGCCTTAGTTGCTTGTGGTTGAAACAGCGTTTTTATAAAGCAACTGAGATGGGGGTTTTTCCTCTTCCGGCGACCACATCCCATGACCTGGGTGGGTTGTCGACGGATTCTCGTTCATGTCTGGGGGATGATGACGGGATGGATCTGAACATATGTAGTGGGGTCTCACGCCCTTGGGGTGGGCCACCAGGCGCGGTTCGTCCCGACGTCTGGGTGGCGCCTTCTTTTCATGTTAAGATCAACACGCATATCTGCCCTTCTCCTGGAGTAGGCATGTCGGCGTGGTTAGGGCACGGGACTGGTTCTGGTCACGCTGGTCCAGATCAGTTGAACCCGTTGTCCGCCGGGGATGCAGATCTGCTGTTCTGGTACCCTGAGGGACTTGGGCTTTTTTCAGGGGGAAAAATGCCAGGTCGGTCTGGGTGTCACAGGGTTAAGTGCTATGGAGACCCTGGTTGGGTATGTTTTTACTCAGCACTGTCGTCATGGCTTACAGCCATGCCATTCTGTACGCGCTCGATCTCGTCGGATCTCGGCCGCTACACAGGTTGGTCCTGGTTAGTACTTGGTTGGGGGACCGCCGGGGAATACCAGGTACGGTGTGCTTAGGGGCTGGTTCTCCATTATTTTTCGCTCCTCTCTCACGCATGGCGAAGAGGGGCCTGTGGGGGTGGTTTTTTGACCTCCTCTGGTGACCCTGTGCTTCCCGTACCGCCAGGCCCGGTCCGAAGTGATGTTTGCGACCCGTAGGCCTGGGTTAACCCTTTTTGGAAACTGAAACACTTGTACTGCGGTATAGCCGGTGTATACCCGCAGGTGTGTTTTGGAGTTTTTTCTTGAGGGGTTATAGGAACAACCACCGCATTGGGTAACACCGAGGTGGTTGATTCCCTGGTGTGTTGGAGCAGTGTCAACTCCCGGGTTCACCGGTTGAGGGTGCCCCTGCACGTTCATGACGTCTGCCAATCGTGTCAGCCTTCTCTGCCTCGACCCCTCTGGGTGGGGGTTGTTAAATGGAGGCTTGGTCATGCAACACCGCCAGCTTACGCTCCTTCCGCCGGGGCGGCTGTGTTCAGCTGTCCCCTCTGGCGCCTGTCTCGTCCGCAGTCTCCAGGCTAGGGTTAACAGCCTGTTGCCTGGTTTTTCCCCGGTGCGCTGCCTGCTTCCGTTGGTTAACCTTTTTTGTGTGCTTACGGCCGTGCTGACTGCCTATTCTGCAGGGTCAGTGTGCCAGGCGGTGTACTATTGGGGGGACGGGGCCCGCTCGGCTTACGGCCATACCGACCTGAACACGCCCGGTCTCGTCCGATCTCGGAAGCTGGGCAGGTTCTGGCCTGGTTGGTTCCGCCTGGGAATACCAGGTGCAGTAACTGAGGGGCCTTTGTCCGAATACGCTGGCGATGTGGGGGGCGGGGCACTACGTGCCCACCTGGTGGGGTCTTGATGCTGGCATCATGGACTTCTCCGGGCCCCCATTCCAGGGAGTCCAGTCCTTTTGGTGGGTCTGGGTCTTCCTTCGTGCTCCGCTGCTACGGCCTTGCCACGGGGTTGGGTTTGCCCTTGACCCCGTGATTCTGGGGGCAGTGACGAGGTTGTTCCTCGTCTGCTCACCCTGTGCGTTGAGTTGCTTGAGTGCCTCTTCGCACGGTCGGGTCCGTCGCCCTCCCGTGACGTCCCTAATAGGGGGGCTACCCTCCATTAGGGGGGGTCGGGGGGGCTCGGCCCTCCCTGTTCTGATGGTTTTGGGGGGCTGTCAGCGGGGTGTATTTGTCAGCCAAGTGGCTCCGCTTGGCCTCCCTTGTGCAGAAGGCGATGCCAAGCTAAGCCACTAACGATACAGAACGTTAGGTTATGACTATAACCAAGTTCTGTTAGTTAGGGGCGATGCTTGGCATCGGACGCCGCTGCAGCCCTTGTCCTCACCTTGTGGTGAAAGCTTGGGAAGGAGGAGAGCAGGTGACCACACACCTGCTTATGAAGGTAAGCTGATGAGGGGTGTGGTCAGACTAATACTGGTATTAGAGGTACATTTGTGGTTTATTCAGTACGCGTGCACGTACGCGAGATAGTGCAGAAGGCGATGCCAAGCATCGCCCCTAACTAACAGAACTTGGTTATAGTCATAACCTAACGTTAATCTTCTGTAGTGTGGTAGTGAAAGGGTTAAGGGACCAAAAGCTGCATTTGGCTGCTCAGCTGTTCCGTGTGTTAAGTGTGTATTATTCCCTCGCAAAAGTTGTCTAGATGTCCAATTTATGTTTTTGTCCTATTTATGGACCCTGACCGTATTCTCACAAAAATGAAACAAACGTTACAGGACACACGAGTCAGGTTTATTAGTTGTAATTGAGTTTAAGAATCAACAGGTTTAGTCATTGAGTTTAAGAATCAACAGGTTTAGTAGTTGTCATTGAGTTTAAGAATCAACAGGTTTAGTAGTTGTCATTGAGTTATGAATCGGTTGTTAATGTTAATGTTAATGTGATGATACAACTCAACACAGCTGGTCTCAAACCAGCATTCATGCACAAAACACTCTTAAAGGGCTATGCCCCAATTTCACAATTCATACACATGTCATTCCTGTGGTCTAAGACGGTCCAAAGATATTAGTGAACAGGAACAACTCTCTAAATCCAAATAGTATTTGCCATGTCTCCATTAGCTATGTTCAGCCTGGCTGGGGCTGGCCATGGTATGGTGTGGTTTTGTGTCTCCTTTGTGTTTTTGTAAACTCTGGTTGCTAGGCAACCTTTCAAAATGTCCACCACCAACTGTGGTACACAAGCTAAACCCTGATGATACAACAGTCCCAGCCGGCTTTGGCTCAGGTCCGTCCAGGTTGTGAGAGGTGTCTGTCTCAGCCGGGGTCCAGCCAGGTTTGACCAGGTTCTAAAGACAACGGAGACGTGCACTGTGTGCCAGACAGGCCACAGCGCGGCTAAACCCTGGCTAGTGGAGACGAGGCCACATTACGGCTAAACCCTGGCTAGTGGAGACGAGGCCACATCACAGCTAAACCCTGGCTAGTGGAGACCAGACAGGCCACAGCACGGCTAAACCCTGGCTAGTGGAGACCAGACAGGCCACAGCACGGCTAAACCCTGGCTAGTGGAGACCAGACAGGCCACAGCACGGCTAAACCCTGGCTAGTGGAGACCAGACAGGCCACAGCGCGGCTAAACCCTGGCTAGTGGAGACCAGACAGGCCACAGCGCGGCTAAACCCTGGCTAGTGGAGACGAGGCCACATTACGGCTAAACCCTGGCTAGTGGAGACGAGGCCACATCACAGCTAAACCCTGGCTAGTGGAGACCAGACAGGCCACAGCACGGCTAAACCCTGGCTAGTGGAGACCAGACAGGCCACAGCACGGCTAAACCCTGGCTAGTGGAGACCAGACAGGCCACAGCACGGCTAAACCCTGGCTAGTGGAGACCAGACAGGCCACAGCGCGGCTAAACCCTGGCTAGTGGAGACCAGACAGGCCACAGCGCGGCTAAACCCTGGCTAGTGGAGACGAGGCCACAGCGCGGCTAAACCCTGGCTAGTGGAGACCAGACAGGCCACAGCACGGCTAAACCCTGGCTAGTGGAGCCCAGACAGGCCACAGCACGGCTAAACCCTGGCTAGTGGAGACAAGACCACAGCACGGCTAAACCCTGGCTAGTGGAGACGAGGCCACAGCACGGCTAAACCCTGGCTAGTGGAGACAAGGCCACAAAACGGCTAAACCCTGGCTAGTGGAGACCAGACAGGCCACAGCACGGCTAAACCCTGGCTAGTGGAGACAAGGCCACAGCACGGCTAAACCCTGGCTAGTGGAGCCCAGACAGGCCACAGCACGGCTAAACCCTGGCTAGTGGAGACCAGACAGGCCACAGCACGGCTAAACCCTGGCTAGTGGAGACGAGGCCACAGCACGGCTAAACCCTGGCTAGTGGAGACAAGGCCACAAAACGGCTAAACCCTGGCTAGTGGAGACCAGACAGGCCACAGCACGGCTAAACCCTGGCTAGTGGAGACAAGGCCACAGCACGGCTAAACCCTGGCTAGTGGAGCCCAGACAGGCCACAGCACGGCTAAACCCTGGCTAGTGGAGACCAGACAGGCCACAGCACGGCTAAACCCTGGCTAGTGGAGACGAGGCCACAGCACGGCTAAACCCTGGCTAGTGGAGACGAGGCCACAGCACGGCTAAACCATGGCTAGTGGTGATGTCCTGAGGTAAGGGGTCTGGAAACTGCTTCAGAGACACTGCACGATAAGATAAGATGTTATTGTGGAAAGGTGTTATTAATAGGTGACACAAAACCAGTCTCCCATCCATTGACAACGGAGCAGCTCCAGACATTATACCCGATGACATCACCCGTCTCTCACAGAGTCTGATGACATCACTAGTCTCACAGAGTCTGATGACATCACTAGTCTCACAGAGTCTAATGACATCACTAGTCTCACAGAGTCTGATGACATCACTAGTCTCACAGAGTCTGATGACATCACTAGTCTCACAGAGTCTCACTTCTCTGGTTCCTGACTGAGAGAGAGAGAGAGAGAGAGAGAGAGAGAGAGAGAGAGAGAGAGAGAGAGAGAGAGAGAGAGAGAGAGAGAGAGAGAGAGAGAGAGAGAGAGAGAGAGAGAGAGAGAGAGAGAGAGAGCTCATCAATATCCATTGCACTTTCCTAGGTCATGTAAATAACATGGGAATTTATCATTTGGGTGGAGTGCCCCTTTAACCAGTCTGGAGATCAGTGTCCACTAGGGGTGTAAAGGTACACATATCCGTACCGAACTGTTTCATGTACTGGACCTAAGGTTCAGTACGGCTGTGTACCAAACGAATACAACGGTACGTTAACCACTAACGAACGCACATGCAGAATCTTTTTTTTCGCATGCAGAATTGAATTCAAAACTCGATTATTAATTTCAATATAGAATATTTGTCGACAGCCATACAAGTACTACAATTAGTTACTGCACTACACCACCCCCTGAGTGGAACATGGAAAGCCAAACTTTCCCCCACTGTACCGAAAACCCGTACCGAACTGTGACTTCAAAACCGAGGTGCGTACCGAACCGTGGTTTTTGTGTACCGTTACACCCCTAGTCTACACATCATGACACGATATATATACACCTGATCTGTGTTCACAAAGGGTCAGGAGGAGGGCTGGTCTGGGGTCAGTGGGTCTCATTCTCCAACGGACTTAAGACATTAGGGCCATTTAAGACATCTTCGATTTTGGGATTCCCCAACCGTCCCTAAGCTTGGATTCGGCTTTATTTGGGAGGAATCATAGTGATTCCTTCATGTCAACTCGACAGGCCTCCTTGGAATTAATGAATCATAATTTAAATAAATATGACAATATTTGTACGATAAAAAAATTACGCATTTGATGTCGGAAAAAGAAATCAAAAGAAATCAAATCCAAGCTTACTGACGGTTGGGGAATCCCAAAATCTACAGTAAGATGTCTTAAATGGCCCTAAGTCAAGAGCAAATTTTTTGTCTTAAGTCCGCGTTGGAGAATGAGACCCAGTGAGCACAAGGGTCTTCACGCTGACTCCAGATCAGTACTTGTGCTCGGAGAGGCTCTGTGAACAGGGACTCTGGGCTCCAGAGTGACTGAGGGGGTAGAGAGGGAGGGACGTCTGTCCTCTCAGACACAGTATTTCCAGAAGCATTCGGTCGTGGTTCTCTTCCTGTCGTCCGTCTTGCCCATGAGGAGGCGAGCCACCAGAGGGCTCAGAACCGGCTTGTCCACCAGCGCCTTGAGGGACAGGATCTACCGGTAGAGGGAGAACACAGACAACATATAGACAATCACAACTCCGTTTTACGGGAGGGCACACAGGCAAGCACACAGGAAAACAGGGCATGAGTCGGTGAACATCGGGAAAAGCTAATAGGTAGAAGTGGGTTTTGAGTCTTATTGATCCCCTTGGGGAAATTCGGAAGTCATAGCAGCAGCATGGGGGAGGGGGGAGGGGAGGTACAGGTATGGGCAGGGTAATAGTAGAAAGACATTGAAGACAATTTGATCTGAATGTGAAAATATGAGAAAAATAAACAGCGTTGTAAACTATATAATTAACTCTGAATATAAAAAGATGAGAAAAATAAACAAAGGTGCAGATGAGGGTCTGTATATGCCCTATCAGTTATAGTATACATTACAATAAATATAGGCAAAGAATTTTAATCTGAAGATATGTGTAAAGAGAAAAAGTAAACGGTATACACAAGGTACCGTAACTGGCATGATATACGTCATGGCTGCAATTTGAAACTGGCCCCCGTCCTATGCTTGCACCTTGCACCCCCCTCGCACCCACCCACCCCCTCCCAATGTACAGTATCCTCCCCCTCGTATGTATATATTTTCTGTTAGGATCTCTGTTTAACAGTACTGTATATTTGCATATTGTGTATGTCACAAATGTAACAGTACTGTATATCTGTATGTCATGTATGTCATAAATGTCATGATATATCTGTATATCTGCATGTTGTGTATGTCATAAATGAAAATGGGGGACCCTGATGTAAACAAGACGAAAGTCTTTCTCTGGTCTGCATCCCCTTAACAATTGTGTGTATTGAGCCGTACTGTATTGTACCCAATCTGCAATCTGTTAATAAAGTTTTCAATCAATCAATCAATCAATCAATCAATCAATACGCTGCTTGAGAATTGTGATTTGTATTACCCCCCCCCCTCAGGTAGACCTGGTACATGGGAGTTAGGACTCACCTCTCTCACTGCCTGGCTGGGGCTGAGCGCAGAGGATCTGAAACCTGGGATGGAAACAGAGTTATGTAGCTAAAACGGGACACAAGCTCCATCCATAACATTAGTCAATTGATAATGGTTAAAGGAAAACTCCAACATTTTGGGAAATTAGCTTATTTGCCATTTACCCTGGAGTTAGACAAGAAGATACATACATTTTTCTTCTCTGTGCATGCAGTAGGAGTAGGAAGATGTTGGGAACTAGGCTAATGGAGGAACCTACTTCCAGTGACTGACGCTAAGCTAGGCTAACGGTGCACGTCTTTCTACTCCTACTGCATGCACAGAGAAGAAAAATTTGAGTGGGATTTGAATTGATTTAGGTTTTCACAATATTTTAGTTCATCCTGTAGCGGTAGCCCATTCCACAGGGTGGCTCCGTAAGAGGAGATACACATTATTTTCAGATTGGTTTTCATCCCAGGTTTTTTGAAGTTCAATGGTCGTCTGAGGTTGTATCCCCCCCTCTTTATCCAGAAATTTGCTTCTTACATTTACCGGTAATTGATTATTTCTTGCTTTGTACATAAATTGCAGAGTTTTAAAGTTTACCATATCAATGAACTTCAAAATGTGTGATTGTAGAAACAGTGTGTGTGTGTGTGGTCCCGATATCCTGCATTGTTTATTACTCTCATTGCTCTTTTTTGTAGGATAGTCAATGTATTTATAGTTGTTTTGTATGTAGTAATAGTACGTAGTAATATAGTAATAATACATGTACGCGCAACAAAGGCTTTCCTCAGACTCCCAGAGTCACCAGCAGCTTCAAGCTGAAAATGTCCCAAATAATAAAGAATATTTTTTGACATGGAACGCGATGGTGATCTTAGTCTCCCGGTCCAGGGAACACCATTTAACAACATCTGATTGGTCAAAAACAACAGCTCCCTGCATCAATAACCAATCAGATGTATTTGACCTGCCAAGTGGTCGGAAAACTCACGGTGGTGGTCACAAAAATACAATATTTATTATTATTATTATTATTATTATTATTTTCTTATTCAGTTTAAAGCTACTGGTGCCTCTGGGAGTCTGGAAAACCTTTGTTTCATGTGCGTGGGTTCTGCTGGCCAGGTAAACTCACTCTTAAAGTGATGCAGAGCTCTAGTTCTAGTTCTGCTGGGCAGGTAAACTCACTCTTAAAGAGATGCAGAGCTCAGCTCTAGTTCTGCTGGGCAGGTAAACTCACTCTTAAAGTGATGCAGAGCTCAGCTCTAGTTCTGCTGGGCAGGTAAACTCACTCTTAAAGTGATGCAGAGCTCAGCTCTAGTTCTGCTGGGCAGGTAAACTCACTCTTAAAGTGATGCAGAGCTCAGCTCTAGTTCTGCTGGGCAGGTAAACTCACTCTTAAAGAGATGCAGAGCTCAGCTCTAGTTCTGCTGGGCAGGTAAACTCACTCTTAAAGAGATGCAGAGCTCAGCTCTAGTTCTGCTGGGCAGGTAAACTCACTCTTAAAGTGATGCAGAGCTCAGCTCTAGTTCTGCTGGGCAGGTGAACTCACTCTTAAAGTGATGCAGAGCTCTAGTTCTGCTGGGCAGGTAAACTCACTCTTAAAGTGATGCAGAGCTCAGCTCTAGTTCTGCTGGCCAGGTAAACTCACTCTTAAAGTGATGCAGAGCTCAGCTCTAGTTCTGCTGGGCAGGTGAACTCACTCTTAAAGTGATGCAGAGCTCTAGTTCTGCTGGGCAGGTAAACTCACTCTTAAAGTGATGCAGAGCTCAGCTCTAGTTCTGCTGGGCAGGTAAACTCACTCTTAAAGAGATGCAGAGCTCAGCTCTAGTTCTGCTGGGCAGGTAAACTCACTCTTAAAGAGATGCAGAGCTCAGCTCTAGTTCTGCTGGGCAGGTAAACTCACTCTTAAAGTGATGCAGAGCTCTACTTCTGCTGGGCAGGTAAACTCACTCTTAAAGTGATGCAGAGCTCTAGTTCTGCTGGGCAGGTAAACTCACTCTTAAAGTGATGCAGAGCTCAGCTCTAGTTCTGCTGGGCAGGTGAACTCACTCTTAAAGTGATGCAGAGCTCAGCTCTAGTTCTGCTGGGCAGGTAAACTCACTCTTAAAGTGATGCAGAGCTCAGCTCTAGTTCTGCTGGCCAGGTAAACTCACTCTTAAAGTGATGCAGAGCTCAGCTCTAGTTCTGCTGGGCAGGTAAACTCACTCTTAAAGAGATGCAGAGCTCAGCTCTAGTTCTGCTGGGCAGGTAAACTCACCATTTATTTCTTCCAGGGAGGGAAAAGCTAAGCCTGGAGCATGCTGGGATATGTAGGCGTGGCCAGAGAGCGGCGGCTCCCGCGGACTGGCTACCTGGTTCTCCTCCGCGGAGGCTGAAAGCACAGCGGGACACACAGTCAGTGGTGGCAAGTAACTAAGTTATTTTACTCAAGTACTGTACTTAACTCATTCAGCGCCGGAGCTATATGCCCGATATAGGTCTAGATGATCACTGATTTAATCAATGGGAGGAGTGGGAGATTTGCGCATGCTTAAAATATATCTTAAATTATGGCTATACACTCGTCGATGCAAAAGAGATAATCCAATTATCTGATCGCCATTTGAAGTACTGGGTGCGGAGGTCCGTGCCACGTTCAACAGCATTGCATATGAGGGGGGGGGGGGGGGGGGGGGGGGGGCAGCCTCGCCGATCTATCGTTGAAATCAGGTTACCTCGCCTGATTATTTAAACCACGCCCGCACGGCTTGGATCGTCCCAGAAAAAAAACGTCCCAGTGAGTGCAATACCAGCCGGAATGCGTAGGGGCGGTATTTGCCCTTTTGCGAGCTCAGACCCATTCCCAACGATAACATCAGGCTGGATGGATGAAAATGAATGGCTATTGCTAATAAAATAAATAACGATTAAAACCCGACTATACTCGTGATTGGCGCTCAAGCGATGGCGAGTTAACCCGACTATCAGCGACGCGGAAGGGGGGTGCTGTGGGTGCTGCAGTACCCCCTGTTGGCAGGGAGTTGTAACTGCAAGGTTGTTTTGGCTTTTATCCCATTGTAATACCGTATCCTACTCAATGTCACCGCGCGGCACTGCAGATTTACCCTACTCTTGGAATTCGGAAAAGTGCATTACCGGCCAGATCCTCATAGGGCGCTGTCTCGATAACGCAGTGTTATTAAAGCAGTGTTAAAGCTATGCATGTAGCCGATGGCCTGGAATAGTTTTTTGGACGCTGAATTCGCAGTAAAGGAATATATCATCAGCCAATGGACATATTATGGATCTACCAGATGCCGATCGATAATTTAATGACCCAAAGCAAAATGGATATACAGTATTTTTCCAAGGCATATAAACAAAGTAATTTAGAAGCTGTACCGGGCTGCACCGGGAGAAAAGATCATTGATGCCAAGACGAAACGTCGCATTTTGCTGCATTAAGGTAAGACAATGGTTAATCTATTATTGGATGCCTTCATTTGAACACTTAATTTGCACTATTATTAAAGAGTGGGGCTCGCCTCGCATAGCCTAGTGCGCGCGTCATTGTCTCCCCTTCAGCGCACCCGCCGCCTATGACGTTATTATATCACTTATCTCCGCACCCCCAACTCTGACTGACTTCCCGCGTCCCTGCCGACTATCATCGGGTCTGGCGTCCAATGAGTTAAGAACACTTTCGAGCTACGTGTACTTTATGTGAGTATTTTCATTTTAGGGACGTTATACTTTTACTCCGCTACATTTCAAAGTAAATATTGTACTTTTTACTCCACTACATTTATCTGAACCCGTCAATTACTAGTTACTTTGATGATAAATATTTTGCATAGAAAACATGGTTAAAATGTATGAAGAGTATATACTTTCACAGAGGACATGATCAGAGCAGCATAACTGGACCACATAGCACTTTAACATAATTTCTTTAAAAATTTAGTTATAAGTGAAATTTTACTTCTCAATATCTGTTTATATTGTGATAAGGTTTCAGGGTTCCATCTTGCTCTTTTTATAGAAAAGGGGTATAAAGAATTGCAGTAACTACAAAATTACTGGATAAGAACTTTAAAGCCATTTCTCTCAGTTTCACTGTTTGTGTAGTTACTGTGGTTTAGCTTCTGCAGTGTACTACAGCTTCATTTTCAATGATGTGTGTGTGTGTGTGTGTGTGTGTGCGTGTGTGTGTGTGTGTGTGTGTTGTGTGTGTGTGTGTGTGTGTGTGTGTGTGCGTGCGTGCGTGCGTGCGTGCGTGCGTGCGTGCGTGCGTGCGTGCGTGCGTGCGTGCGTGCGTGCGTGCGTGCGTGCGTGCGTGCGTGCGTGCGTGCGTGTGTGTGTGTGTGTGTGTGTGTGTGTGTGCAGGGGTGTAAAGTACTTGAGTAATTGTACTTCATTACAATACAAGTACAGTACAATGCAGACCTACAAAGTACAAATCTTGCAGGTCCAACTATTTTAATTAGTATATTTGTTTATCTGGCCGAACTACGTTAACGTTATTAATCCTGCGGCCGCTCTTTATTTAAAACAGCCAATCAAATCCCAATCAATGAAAAATGAACCCCCATACTCATGCTGATTGGTCCTTGTGCAAGACTAGAAAGCGGGGGTCTTTGATTAAACACCTGCTATCAGAAGAATAGACAGTCAGATGACGAGCTACAGAAGATCGCCACAAACGATAGTACGAGTGTGATGAAGAGGACGAAACGGAACATTTCATTGCCCCGGAATAAAAAAAGATAATTTACTTTAACTTTTTAGTACATTAGTACTTTAAAAGTACAACTTTTTTAC
>NC_140170.1:4471043-4528521 GCF_963971535.1 Notolepis coatsorum | reverse complement strand
TTGAGGGGGTCAGGGTGGAGGAAGTAGAGGATATTGACATGGAAGAGGGGGACGGCGGGATGAAGGTTGTTAGGCAGAAGAGGAAGATTTAAGTAGTTGGGTTGTCAAGCTCTCAAGCTAAGAAGACAGGTGTGACGGAAGAACTCAGCAGTACACAGAGTACACAAGAGAGTACATGGTCGGAGATGGGCACTGGTGAGGATGAGGAATATGAAAGCGATGCATCTGCAACTTCAGATAATGATGGCTATTTATTGGATGCAATGAAACTGTTTTTACGGTTGACAAAGAACAGGAAGGGGGTAGAGGTGGCACAATTTTTTCCATATAAGGAGTTGTTTATTTTGGCAGCAAGGAAAATATGAGGTTTCAAGGAGATGGTCGTTTTGTTGACACAGAGATATACAGGATGAGAAAGATTGTGCAGAAGGTACTGCGGGGCCCCAGTATGGTGGAGGACAGAGTGGAATCGGTGTAGTTTTGTTGTTTTTTTGTTTTTGTTTTGTTTTACCTTTTTATTTCTAAATGAGAGTTTTTTTATTGACAGGACTGGTGTGTTGTCACTTAGGGCTGGACATTTCAAGGTGTCCCGCTACCGGGGCCAGGAGGCTGAGAAATTTTTTGATCATCTCATGTACTCTTATACATTTGTGGAACTTTGTAAAGACTGGGATTATGGAGGATTCAGAGACAGGAGCGGAGCGTATCGTTTTCATGCCCGATGGGAAGGCCACACCATACTCCTTCGGCAAACCTTTCATCAGAGTCGTCATGGGGGATGTTGTCTCTGCCGTCTTTTTATGTTACCGGCACCGTTACCTTGTTCAAGGGTTGGAAGGTATGACTGTGGGGCTCAACACGTTCTACGCCGAGATAAACGGTTTCCAGATTCAGCCTCGGAGGATGATGGTAAAGCGGACTTTGCTGGTTAATTTCTACCCTATGTTCGGAATGGGTTTCATCAGGGCTTTGAGCTCTCGAATCAGTCTGCTCGATGGGAAGTCACTGGGGGCTGCCAGTCTCCGCACGGGGGAGTGGGAGGTGATGTTGGAGCGGCATCTGAACCAGGAAGGAAAAGGCGGCCTCGGACGGGGTGGCGAGGGTAACAAACTGTCTAATGAGGATGTCGGTCCAGAGTGCATCTCGGTCCCCCTGCTCTGTTTTCGGCCCCTGACATCATCGATGCCATGTGATATACAACTGGTGGACGGTAGGAGCATACATGATAAGGCTGAAGGAGGAAGGTCAGCTGACGAGGCGGCCCTGTTTATCCACGGGATAGGCTTTGACTGGAGTCTGTCAGACACGCACAAAGGCCTGATGTGTTGTACCACACGGGGAAAGGTGAAGCTAGAGACGCTCTTCTCAGGACTACGGTTTCTACAGTGCCTCTCCGGTGTCTCTCTCTCTGATGCACCCAGAACTTTGGATCATTTAGAGTTATTCTCTTTTCCCATGGGGGAAATTTCAAATGACAATTTGGTTCAGTTTCAGCATCGTTGTCCCTAATTGATTTTTTTGTTTGTTTTGTTTTTTGTGTTTGTTTGTTTTGTTTTTTGTTTTTGTTGTTTGTTTTTGTTTTGTTTTTTGTTGAGTTGTAGAGTATTTAAATTTTTGAACGGTTTGTTGCATCATTTGTAGTTTTAGTAAAAAATAAAGTTTTTTATAAAATCAAAATCTCTCTCTCTCTCTCTCACTATCTATCTCTCTCTCTCTCACTATCTATCTCTCTCTCTCTCTCTCACTATCTATCTCTCTCTCTTTCTCTGTCTCTCTCTCTGTCTCTCTCTCTCACTATCTATCTCTCTCTCTCTTTCTCTGTATCTCTCTCTCTCTCTCTCACTATCTATCTCTCTCTTTCTCTGTCTCTCTCTCTGTCTCTCTCTCTCTCAGTGTGCATCACAGTGTTCTACGTCATTTAATCTCCCATCTCCCATTTTCATCTCCCATCCCATCTCATTTCACTACGTCTGTAAATCTTTGGACTAAAGGTGTAGTTCTCTGTGTTCTGACCTCCACAGTGTGTGTTTATAGTCACTGACTAGAGCGTGAGTCTCTTTGGTTGGGTGTTGGGCCCTAAAGGCTGAGCGGTGTCTGTTTATGACTCCTCACTGAGGCCCAGTCCACACGATCACAGGTATTTTGACACAGAGGTTTTTCAAAAAATAAAGCTCTGTACACACGACTGGTTTAAACTGATGTAATATACATGTAGTACAATGCCAAAGCAATAGGTGGCGATGTAGTTCAAACATGAAGGCCATTTTCAACCAATCAGAAGGGTTGAACGCGTCACTACACGTCCTGCTCAAAACAGAAACCCGTCATCTTTAAATTACTGTACCTCACGTGAACATTAGCAACATAGCATTTATTTGCAGCAAGAAACAAAGTGCAATAAAAGTGCAATAAACAAAAAAGGATACATTCACTGTGTGTTCTGCCTCATTTGTTGATGAAACAAAACCAACATCAACACAATTTACCACCAAGAGTGGAGAGTTTAGTCTCACAAAAAGGTTGCTGATGTTGTTAGCTTACATGCTAAATGTGATTGGGATTTGACATTATAATAGTTAGCATTGCGGCTAGCGTACATTAGCGTAGTAACGTTAACGCTAGTAGAATGAATGGATGAAAACGTTATTTAACAGATTGCAGAATGGGTACAATACAATACGGCTCAATACAAACAATTGTTAAGGGGATGCAGACTGGGTTCCTTATAACAACAACACATGAGCTTAGTTGGTAGCCGCAGCTACTTGGGACAGCTCTGCCGTTAACACTGGAAATAATCTCGGTTACTATGTCCACATGCAACCAATGCATCCGGGGTGAGCCCAAAACTCCACCCTGGACTCCGGTTTTCAAAGACCACGGTTGCAGTGTTCCAAAAACCCGGTTGCGTGTGGACGAACAGTGCTGTGCACATTAAATCATGGTTACAGTGGCGGCCAGCAAATAGGGGGCGCTGGGGCGCCGCCCCCCCTGATTGAGAGAGGAGAAGAAGAACTTGTGTTTTTTATTTTATTTTATATTTTGAAGCCCTAAAAATAAAATAAACATGTTTAAAATGAATAATAATTACTATTAAAATGCACAATAACGTTAATATAGTATATAAATCATTGTTTTGTGCATGCTATTCTTTCTCCCCCCTCGTTTGCGATTGACGTCACTCTCAGAAATCTACCTACCTGTTACGATGGTGCCGCTTTGCTGGCATGATGTGGTGGACATCAGTTTGCAGTGTAGAACGGAGAGATAAACAGGATACAGGAGACGGCGTAGTGGTGAATAATAAGGCTTTTACTTAGAACAGAAAACAACAAACGCGACTGACAACAACGGTAACAATTAAACATAATAAACATAAATGATATTAATCAGGTGAGTGAGCTGATGCCAGATCTGCCAGATCTGGATCAGCCCACCGGTTGGCAATGTTGTAGTATGAAGGGGTGTATGGAAGGGGAGTTGAGACGGTCCGACACCTGGACCAGTCGAACCGGGAGAAGGGTTGCCGTCCGGTCCCGCAGGACCGGAGGAAGTGTTACAGTACCCCGCCCTCGAAGGTCGACTCCCAGGCGGCCCAGCAGGCCCCCCGGGAACAGGAAGGGTGGGAGGGAGGGATGCCGCACTGGCAACGAGGGGCTGGGGGAAGGGGGGTCGAGGAACGGGGCCCGTGGGAACTGGGTCGGGGGGAGGGGGTTGACGAGGAGGGCTGGAGCAGGGAAGGATGGAGGGTAGAGGCGACGGCTCCGGAGTGGGACCTGGGGCTGGAGTCTCCTCGGCGGCGAGACCCACCGCCGAACCCCGAACCGGAGGCTCCCCGACGGCATGACGCGGTGCAGGACCCCCGACTGGGGTCCCTCCGGTAGTGGAATCCGGCGTCGTCCTCCAGGTCTGCTATGGTGACGGCTCGTCCTCCGGAACCTCCCAGGGCGGAGGAGACCTCGACCAGCCCGCGAGGAGGACCTGCGGTCCTGGGAACCCCGTCTCCCCCTGGGGCTGTGGCGTCGGGATCCGCGCCCCTTCCCAGACGCTCCCCTGCGGACCAGGCAACTCCCCTCCCAGGGATCCGGCACAGGAGTGGCCGCGGCGAGAGCACCCAGTGTCATCGGCGCCGCTGGGGGTGCCGCTTGGGGTGCCAGACCCCAAGCGGTCGCCTGGTCGGCACACAGGACCGAAGCACCCAATATTCCCCCCGTCTCCGTCCTTTACTGCTGAGTCCCGAAATGGCTGGTTCATTCTGTTACGATAGTGCCGCTTTGCTGGCATGATGTGGTGGAACTCAGTTTTCAGTGTAGAACGGAGAGATAAACAGGATACAGGAGACGGCGTAGTGGTGAATAATAAGGCTTTTACTTAGAACAGAAAACAACAAACGCGACTGACAACAACGGTAACAATTAAACATAATAAACATAAATGATATTAATCAGGTGAGTGAGCTGATGCCAGATCTGCCAGATCTGGATCAGCCCACCGGTTGGCAATGTTGTAGTATGAAGGGGTGTATGCAGGGTGCGATCCACGGGGGAGCTCGGTCCGCTATAGCTCCCCTAGATCAGACATCAGCTCCCTTGGGGGTCTCTAAAGCTCCCCTGGGGGTCTCTAAATTACTGAAAATAAATGCTACTTTTGCCATGCATTTCTCATTTTTCTGTAATTTTCTGTATCATCATCGTGTATAATAATAAACGTATGCTATTTTGGATGTATGATTAATGATTTGCGCACTAATTCACACGTAATATGGCAACATGCATGCTATTCTTGCAATTACCATTCGGAGCGCGGCGGCGCTGCAGCCTGCACGCACGCACGGCACAAATCAAACTTGACCCACTTTGTAACCTGTGCTGTGACTTGTTGACACAGTGATCGTTTTGACAGCCAGTAAATAAGGTCACTCAGGAATGCATAATGTCTAAACGAAAACAAGTAAGCCTAACCAATTTTGGTTTCACGAAGACAGTGAAGCTGACAGAGCAGCAGGAGGCGGGATCACAGGCGACGCCGTTACAATTACACCTGCTGCTGGTGCTGCTCCGGTGGAGACTATTATTAGTATTACAACGCCCGGTGACCGTGCCGTGACCGTGCCGGCGCCTGCGGTCGTATCAGAACACAGGATAGGATACTGTAGACAGTGTTGGATGATGATCTATCATCTATCTAACTAAACGGATACTTTTTTTTTATCATGGAATGTGCTGTGGAAGCCCAGACCGTCCAGACGGCCGGACCTCAACAAGTGAGTTGTCTAGTATTATGTGTTCTGTAGTTACTGAAACTGATTGAATATATGACAGGATTCAAGAGGTTTATTTGTCACATACATACATACACAAGGCCTACCGGCTACAGGCTACATTAACGTCTGCGATCACAGTATCCTCCAAAAGTCTGACTCCTCCCTGAGAGGCGCGCCCATTCAACATCGGGTATCTATCGTTCCGGATGTGGGAATGTTATATTTTTCCATTCATACATTGTCATGTTAATACCGTCGTGAATATAAGTATGTTTTTAGAGTGGTCTGTGTCACCCCCCCCGGTCCTACTGGACCGGTCATCGGACTTTCAGCACCACTCATGAACAATACGCTACTGCATTTGTGCCTGTCTATGTTTATTAATTCGTTCTCTGTCATGCTCACTTATCTGTTGTCTGTGTATCTGTTGTCTGTGTTGTGCCCCATTGTCTAGTCTAGTGAATTCTCCCCTGTGTCTGTATCTATGTGTTATTTAGTCTCGTCATGTTTCAGTATGTTACCCCAGGTTGTTTTAGTCTTTTCCACGCAGCTGTGTCTTGTTCCCAATCACCCTCATGTGTCAATTAGTCTGTGTATATTAGTGTTGTCTGCCCTGCCCTCCTGTGCTGGATCATTACTTATGTTACCCTCGTCCTGTGTGCTGTCAACCTTATGTTTCTCTGTATTCCCCGTGAGTCAGTTTTGTATTGTTTTCTACGTTCAGTAAAGAACTTATTACTTTCATCCACGACTCGTGCTTCGTCTATTTCATCCTCCGCTACCTCTCCTCGTGTTAAGTCTGCATTCTGGGTTCTACTCATCTCTACCACCGACATGCCAACGAAACGTTCCAGGAATCGTAACAAGTCTGCAGTAATTCCTAGAACGCGAGTTATAGGCCCCGGCGCATATTATACATAATCGATTGGCGTTTCGTCCCTATACACGCTACATAAAAAAATTCAAATGCATATGATCGGTATACATTATGCTCCATCATGCGTGAAGGAAAGGGGGGGCGGGGGTCGTTTATGACTCCTTGATTGTCAGTAACGGCTTTATTTTTTTTTATTTTTTTTAACTTTTTCTCCTCCTGTTTTTCTGTATTTTTCCTCCCATCCCAATTTTAGTCATTATGCCAATTCCCCCCTCCCCTTCCTGGTCGGTGCGTGCATGTGCCCCCCACTGGTCGGTCTAGGGAGCCCTGAAGTCTATCACATGCTTCCTCCGATACATAGGAGACAGCCAGCAGCCTCTTTTCACCTGACAGCGCGGACTCTCATTGGTGAAGTGTAACACGTGAGAGGTCACACTACCTTCACCATTTCCCTCCCTCGCTGTGCAGGCGCCCTGACTGACCTGTAGGAGTCGCTGTTTACAATGACCAGATTACCCACCGGCTTCCCTCCCGCTGACACCGCCAATTGTGTCAGTATGACGGCTGGCCAAGCCGGAGGCACCGCTGACAGCCGGATTCGATACCAGTGTCTCTTGCGGTGGTGACGAGCGCTTAGTCCGCTGCGCCACCCAGCCGTCCTAGTAACGGCTTTCTTTAGTACAACATCATACGTTGATCAGATGGATTGCAATGAAATAAATGGACAATCGAGCTGGAATTAACGTTAGATTCCTCTTACCTGTGGCCGATGAGTCTGGAGAAAAAATATTCCAATTATTTGATTTCCATCTGCTAGATCCGTTTTCCGTTTGTACGACGCAATAAACGCCGAAAGCATATTGATTCTTGCGTCTCGAAAGCGATCCAATGCACTAGAGTGTTTGTCTGGATCCACATAAGAAGAGAGCTCTGCCCGGAACATTTTCACAGATGCACAGAACGCACCATCCGGTTTAGAGTGGGTGCAACATCGCCCGAAATCCACCAGGTGGCGGTATTGAGCCGTTGCAATATCAGACAGAGTCCAGAGTCTCCCAGCGCCTTGCTGGATGAATTATGAATGGCAATAGCGAATAAAGGAAATAACGATCATAAAAACGAGTAAACTCTTTATTGGCGCAATTCGATTGGCGGGCAATAACGAGTAAACTCGTTCTTGGCGCAGAAGCAGTTAATTGACCTGCCTGGTTAAATAAAGGTTAAATAAAATGAACCTGCCTGTGGCAGTGGTCAATCGGCAAAACATTTATTTTTCAGTGACGGTAAAAGATTATGATTCGATTTTTGTATCAAGGCAAAAAAAATTGGAACCCAAATGCTAAAAAGACTGGTATGGTCTTTTGCTGTTAACGTTCGGGCCGTCACGCCCACGCACACTTTGCGGCACTTTGCCCTTGTCTGTTGGCCTAGTGCTGTATTTTTGCCGATCAACCAATACATTGTTGGAAAGTTGAATTTACCGCCTTTCGATCGTCACCCCACTCAACTTATTGCGTGCTTCCAGTCTCAAGATGAAACATACCATGAGCGTCATTTGACAAGCCATTCGGACAAGTGACCACGTCCGGTTTGGCCAGGTCCTGAATGGACCAGTCACAGCTGATGGCGAAAATTATTGACCACCTTTGTAGCCAATGAAATTCTGGAGAAGAAGAAGTTGTTTGTTTGGAGAATTTCTCATTCGCCTTTCAAATGAATGAGAGGTCCGCCATTTTGGACGAATTATTACAGATAAAAGGATTACAAAAACATCTGTAAAACATACATTTTCTGTGGGATTGTTAAACTTTTTTACCTGTACTGTAGATAAGATTTCAGGCTATAGAACTGTTATGTTTTCCAGCTCCTACCTCTCAGCTGGAACTTAAAAACAGGCATCTGGAAATTACTTTCCTATTTATATATATATATATATTATTTTTTTGTATTTATTTTGTTTTCATTTAATTTTACCTCATTTCTTTTTGCGTAGCTTTGTCTGTCACATCTGTATTTATGTTTAATTATTTAATTTTTTTTTTTTTATATTTTTTTGTACATGTTTGATGTCGCCCTCACTGGGTGAGATGGGGTGGGATTAGGGGATAGGAATGGGGAAGGAAATGGAAGTTGTATAATTTGGATAACTGAAATGTATAAATATGTACTAATTCTTCCAATAAAAAAAAGATAAACCTAAAAAAAAAAACAGGCATCTGGCAACAAGTAAACAAAACGTGAGTAACTTTTATTTTTATTTCAGTGTGTTCAAACCGCTAACTCTATTACATTAGCACTCAGAGTGATTCTTCTCCTGTTGTGGAAGAAAGTTAAGAATGTTTCCTTTCAAAAGAGACCAGACTCATCATGCATGTGCTATAAGTGGTTCAAGTAATAAATAGCTAATTACTTTGGGTATGCGATCGTCAGGCGTTTTATGCTAAATGTGCCCACAGCATAAGGGGTTAACAACCACCAAGACTGGTATGTGTTACGATTGGGGTAGTGAGGGAAGGCGAGGAGAGCTCAGTTGCAGACAGGAATGGAGGAGGCTGAGCCGGCAGGATAACGTGTATACATATAGACTTTACTGGAAGACGACACGTTACAAAACGGAACATAAATGGCACAGCCGAGCTGGCGCTAATACACAACGAACTGAGGCACGAGAACGAAAACGGAATACTCAAACTACTTACAACACTTAGTACAAAAACAGCAAGGCACGGGAGAGATGACAGGTGGCACGACGGGCAAGGGAACACAGTGGTAACTGGGGGTAACATGGAGGGATGACGCCACAACCAGAAGAGAGGAAGACACACACTTAAATACCAAGACTAACGATGATTGACAACAGCTGGCCAGGCCAGTCCAAAACAAACATTTAACCACTAGACAATAAGCAATATACCAAAACACTAACCAGGGAAACCAATTCACACCAGGGTGGGGAAGTTCAACAACAACACACACAGTGACATCCCATTAATCATTCCATTAATCAAAGTAAGCATGTGAGTTAACAATTTAATCAATGTCTGCACCAACTGCTGGTGACCACTAGAGGGTGGTATGAGACTGGAGGAAGGTAGGCCTCCAATGTTCCTTCTCCCCCCACAGCCCAAACGAGGGCCGAGTATGGGATCGTTACAGGTATGGTCCTTTAATGATTATCCTCCTCTCTCTTCTTCCCTCCTCCTCTCCTCTCTTCCCCTCTCTCTTCCTCTCTCATCCTCTCTCCTCTCATCTCCCCTATCTCCTCCTCTCTCTCTCTTCTATCCTCCTCTCCTCTCTCCCCCTCTCTCCTCCTCTCTCTCCTCTCTTCCTCTCGCTCCTCTCCTCTCTTCCCCTCTCCTCTCTCCAACTCTCTCCTCATCTCTCTCCCCCTCCCCCTCTCTCCTCTCTCCTCTCCTCTTTCCCCCTCTCCTCTCTCCCCCTATCTCCTCATCTCTCTCCTCCTCTCCCTATACTCTCCTCTCTATTCCTCCTCTCTATCCTCCCTCTATCCCCCTCTCTCCTCTCCTCCTCTCTATCCTCCTCTCCTCTCTCTCCCCCTCTCTCTCCTCCTCTCCTCGCTCCCCCTCTCTCCTCCCCTCTTTCCCCCTCCTCTCTCCCCCTCTCTCCTCCTCTCTCTCCTCCTCTCTTCCCCTCTCTCCTCCTCTCTCTCCCCCTCTCCTCTCCCCCCCTCTCTCCTCCTCTCTCTCTCCTCTCCTCTCTCTTCCTCTGTGTCAGTTTACAAGTTGACTGTCTCTCCTCCTATCCTCTCATCCTCTCTCTTCCTCTCCTCCTCATCCTCTCCTGCTCTCTTCCTCTCCCCTCTCTCCTCTCCCCCTCTCATTCTCTCTCCTCCTCCTCTCCCCCTCTCTCTCCTCCTCTCCTCCTCTCTCTCCTCCTCTCTCTCCTTCTCTCTCTCCTCTCTCTCTCTCCTCCTCTCCTCTCTCCCCCTCTCTCCTCCTCTCTCTCCTAATCTCCTCTCTCCCCCACTATCCTTGCTCCCCCTCTCTCCTGGCGCTGACCAAGGTGATGGATGCCTCGGGGTCTTGGCCAAGCTTGTAGTGACTGCTCTACATGCACCTCCGAGGCCTTGGATCAGTTATTCTCCGCCGTCTGTCCGTGGTCCTGTCAACTGATTAACAGACTGTTAACAGATTAACAGTCAACGCGGTTTCATTGCTGGGTTAAGTACTTCTATTCTATTCACATAATACGCTTACTTCATATATCTACTCCATTCACATATATGCCTACCACTTGTATCTATTGCTATGTCCGCCTACTACAATCTCATGAGCTGTCTAACGCCTGTCCCGTCTCCCTGTCTTCCTATGACTTGCTGTCCTGGAGTGTTGTCCGGAGTGTTGGACGTCCCGTGACGAAGGCCGGGAGATTGCGACCCCCTCTGCGTGCCCCCCTGTCTCCGGAGGTCTTGTAGTGGTGACCGGAGTGCCGGATGTCCCGCGATGATGTCGGGGAGTTCGCGACCCTCTCTGCGCCACCCCCTATCTCCCTGTCTCCGGCTGTCCCTGAGCAACGACCGGAGTGTTGAATGTCCCGTGACTAAGACGGGGAGGACGTGACCCTCTCTGCGCCGCCCCTGTGCCTCAAATAGATCCGCTATCAACTCTATCTTTAATCTTTCAAAATGTTCAGTTGCTATCGCTATTAGCTCTATCTTTAATTTTTCAAAATGTACAGTTGCTATTGCATGCACTCATCTGTGTTTCACCACACACATGAGTGCATGCTTACCAACTGTCCGTCTGCAACACTACTATCACCAACATCTAAGAAGGGAGATCCCCCCTTGAACGGCCCTTCTAAGGTTTCTCTCCTCCACACTGCCTGTGGAGCTTTTTTCCCTATTGTTAGGTTTTAGTGAGTTTTTCCTTACCTTCGCGTGGGGTATGTCTGGGAGTGCTTGCATTCTTTCATTTATTTGCATTCATCTAAAAAATGTTTGGACCCTATGGTGTTCTTGTTCTGTTCTTGACTTATTGTTATGTTGTCTTCTTGACCTGTTTAAAGAAGACCTGTACGGCCCATGGGGACATTAACGTGTGTTGTCGGGCCCTATAAATAAATTTGATTTGATTTGATTTGATCCTCTCCTCTTCCCCCCCCTCTCCTCTTCCCCCCCTCTCCTCTCTCCCCCTCTCTCCTCTCCTCCTCTCTCCCCCTCTCTCCCCCTCTCTCTCTCTCCTCCTCTCTCTTCCTCCGGTGTCAGTTTACAAGTTGACTGTCGTCTCTAAATCAAACCCGAGTGATTCACAACCAGGTCTTCCTATCTCCATAGAGACAATGATTTGAGTGTGTGTGTGCGTGTGTGTTTACGTGTGTGTTTATGTTTATGTGTGTGTGTGTTTGTGTGTTTATTTGTGGTTTAATAAGGTTGAGATCTGAATGGACGTCACCTGGTCAGACTGGCTGAGCAGACAGACAGTACAGCTGACAGAAACAGGAACCATTCATAAAACAAACACAATCACTGGAGACACACCAGCTGCCACTAGATGCTCTCTTCCTCTCCTCCTCTCTCTTATTCCCTCCTCTCTCCTCTCCTCTGCTCTCTCCTCTCTCCCCCTCTCTCTTCCTCTCTCCTCCTCTCTATCTCCTCCTCTCTCTCTCTCCTCTATCCTCCTCTCCTCTCTCCCCCTCTCTCCTCCTCTCCTCTCTTCCCCTCTCTCCTCTCTCTCCCCCTCCACTCTCCCCCTCTCCTCTCTCATCCTCTCCCCCTATCTCCTCCCTCTCTCCTATCCTCCTCCCTCTCTCCTCTCTCCCCCTCTCTCCTATCCTCCTCTCTCTCCCCTCTCTCCTCCTCTCCTCTCTCCCTGTCTCTCCTCTCCCCTCTCTCCTCTCCTCTCTCCCTGTCTCTCCTCTCCCCCTCTCCTCCTCTCTCTTCTCTCTCCCCCCTCTCTCCCCCTCTCTCCCCCTCTCCTCTCTCTCCTCTCTCTTCCTCCTCTCTCTTAGAGCCATATGAAATCCGTTTTATTATTTTCCAAATTCCATTATATTTTTTCCCAAATTCAATTTTTTTCGTTTTAATATTTCAGAATTCTGTATTTTGCCTTTTATGCTCATTTTACCATCAGAAATAGTGTCCAATAAGTGGGAATGAATAAATGTCCACAATTGAATAAGATATAACAGTCCATTTAATGTTTTTAAGTGCTGCAACTTCAATTTTTTTCAATTAATATTGTGACAAAATAAAAATACATATTTCAAGTGTAAACAATAGATACAGCTAGCTACTACTGACATTATCACAATGACAATGTCAGTAACCTAGCTATATCTATTATATTGTGATGAAATATAGTAATGCATAATTTAGGCACCTTTAGTTTAGTTTATTTCGTTTATAAAGGACAGTGTATAATGGCAATCGTTTGCATTAAACAAATGGATGGGTGCACTAGATTTAGCAAGAAGCTATCATTTCCATCTATAGTCCTATGTACTGTAACGTTTCATAGCTATTTAAGTTTATTTAGATTATAAAGGGCAGTGTATAATGACAATCGTTTGCATTAAACAAATGGATGGGTGCACCAGATTTAGCTAGAACTTCTAGAAGCTATCATTTCCATAGATAGTCCTATAACGTTACATAGCTATTTAAGTGTATTTAGTTTATAAAGGGCAGTGTATAATGACAATCGTTTGCATTAAACAAATGGATGGGTGCACTAGATTTAGCTAGAAGCTAAACGTCCTAACGTTATAGCTATTTAATCACAATAGTGTCGCAAGTGTTTTTGCGGGTCCAGTCCATGGCACGTTGACAGAATTAGCAAAACACCTTATCACCGGAGGCATAAAAGTCATTAGGATACTGTTCTGCTCTGAATTGAGGGCTTATTGTGGAATTGTTTAGCTTCTTGACGATAGGCTTGTTCAAGATGGATTTCGGTTTGCCTCGACTAGTAGACGAGAGTAGCCGAGTGAAGCCGGGGGAGGAGTTAAGAGGGCGGACACTGCCGATTTCACGAGAGCCTCTCGCCTAGTCTCGGCATGGCAGATACGCTTTCACGTCACCACACACACATTACACACCTGTCCAGCTCATTATAATGCGATGGCCGTGTGCAAAATTAGATCAGATTCAAATGTACAGCACACCATATACTGCTACAGTGGAATATACTATTCATATACCATAATGTATACCATCTTGTTGCGCGCTCCTGGCCGCACGCACACACAACACACTGCTGTATCATGTGTGTGTGTGTGTGTGTGTGTGTGTGTCTGACAGCTTGAAGTTTATCATGATGATATGATGATAAGTTGATAACGCATAACATAATAAAGTTTTCAATCAATCAAACGTCTCATAACTCCCTGGCTGTCACATGGCTGGTGACTGACAACTTTTCTGAGCCAATAGGCGCTTTGCGCGACCGTAGCAAGTGAGTAGGGTCGAGCTGCAGACTCGGAGCCTCGAGGTCCAGATTGGTACTTCCGGCGGCCACAGGACTAATGCGGAAGTATCTCGAAGTACGTCTGAATGAATGAATGAATGAAAACTTTATTTAACAGATTGCAGAATGGGTACAATACAGTACGGCTCAATACATACAATTGTTAAGGGGATGCAGACCTGAGAAAGACGTTTGTCTTGTTTCCATCAGGGTCCCCCATTTTCAATTCATATAGACATATATGACATACATGACATACAGATAGTCAGTACTGCTACATCTATACATTTATGACATACCAGATTTGCAAATACAGTACTGTTTGTGATACAGAAGGAGTCAAGAAAAGGGAGTATATACATTTGACGTAGAAACTGTACATTGGAGGAGGTTGGGTGGGGGGGGTTGGGTACATTGGGATATTGACAACCATACTGGGTAATTTACATTGGAGGTGGTTGGGGGGGGGGGGGGGGGGGCACACTGTATAAACAAGTAACACTGTACATTGAGGGGGGGGGGGAGGAGACACTGTACAAACAAACACAATTGTACATTGAACTATTGACAACCATACTAGGTAAATGACTGTACATTGGAGGGGGTTGGGTTAGGATATTTACAGGGGCCAGTGTTGAATTGCAGTCTCCCGTAGGTGTCCCTTGAGAGAGGTTTTGAAAGTGGGTAGTGATCCACATTCCTTTACAGCTTTGGGTAGGGCGTTCCACATTGATGTGGCATAATTGCGAAACGTGTTTAGTCCCTTATTTGAGCCGAATCTGGGTTTAACATGATTTGTGGAGCTCCCTCTGGTGTTGTGATCGTGGTATTCACTGACCTTTGGGAAGTATTTTGACATGTACATGGGTACCTTGGTCGTGTAGTGTATCTTGTAGACCAGGCCCATTGCAAGTTGTTGTACTCTGTCGTCTACTCTAAGCCATCCTAGGTTGTCAAAGTGGGCAGGGGTGAGGTGGGTTCTAGGAGTAAGGTCAAGCAGTAGTCTGACCAGTTTGTTTTGAGATGTTTGTAATTTTGTTTTTAGCGCCTTTGAGGTGCTTTGGTACCATGAGGTGCAAGCATAGCCGTAGTACCCCTGAATGAGTGCTCCTGCCAGAGTCTTCAGGGTGTTCTTGTTAACCAGAGAGGAGATCCGGTACAAGAATCGAGTTTGTTGGTTGACTTTTTTTATTACATTGGATGCCATTTTGTCACAGGAGAGATTAGCCTCTAGGATGGAACCCAGGTAGGTAATTTCATCTTTCCTTGTGACAATATTGTCACCCACTGTAACTGAGAAGCCGTCGGTCTTGCTGAGTTTGTTATTTGAACCGAAGAGAATGGACTCTGTTTTGCCCATGTGTAATGATAGTTTGTTATCAGCGAGCCATATGCAGATTCTGCCTAGTTCCGAGCTGAGGGTTTTTTCAACCTGTAACTTGTTCTTGTCAGAGACCAGCAGGGCTGAGTCGTCCGCAAACAGGAACAAGTTGCAGTCACAAGCTGACGACATGTCATTTGCATAAATTAGGAACAGTAGCGGTCCTAGTATGCTTCCTTGTGGAACACCACAGCTCACTGTGAGGGGGGGGGATAGGGTACCGTTTACCTCCACCATCTGTTCCCTCCCCTCAAGGTAGGATTGCATCCAGCTCACTGATAGACTATCAAAACCAATTGCTTTTAGCTTGTCAATCAGAATGGAGTGATTGACCGTGTCAAAGGCCTTTTGTAGGTCCAGCATGACCATGCCGCAGTATTTGCCTGCGTCCACCTCTTGTTTGATGTGGTCATTCAAATAGAGAAGGCATGTGTCAGTGGAGTGGGATGTTCTGAAGCCAGATTGGAATTCGTAGATTAGATTTTTTTCCGCTAGGTACTTTTCGACCTGTTCGTAGACTATTTTTTCCATGACTTTCGAGATGGAGGTGAGAATAGAAACAGGGCGGTAGTTGCCTGGGTCTAATTTGCTGCCCTTTTTGTGCAGAGGGGTCACCCTCGCAATTTTGAAGTCCTTGGGGACGTGTCCCTGTTTTATGGAGAGGTTTATTATGTGTGTGATGATTGGTGTGATGGCGGCTGCTGAGTCTCTGAGGAATTTGGAGGGGATGTTGTCATGGCCAGTGGCCTTGTTAGGTTGGAGGGCGCTCAGTTTATTGAGTACCTCATCTGTTGTTACCATTTCCAGCTTGAAGTCGTCCTTGCGGACCCCTAGGTTTTTGTAGTAAGCTACTATGTGTTCTACCCCATAAAGCCCTGAGTGGGAGGGTAGTTTGTTTACCAGTGTTGTGGCTATGTTTGTGAAGAAAATGTTTAAGTAATTGGCTACATCCAGCTTGTCTGTGATGAGCGTGTTGTCCGTTTTTATGTTTATGTTTGAGAATCTGGTTTTAAGTTTTTTACTGCATCCTAGTTGATTATTGAGTAATTTCCAAAGTTCACGTGGTTTGTTTTTGTTTTCCTCAGTTTTGTCATTGATGAAATTCTTTTTTGCAGTTTTGATCATGGAGTTTACGTCGTTTCTTAGTCTGTTTCTTTCTAGTTTGAGTTCAGTCACGTGGGCTTGGAGTTCACTGCTCGTGCTTTTAGTAAGCTTTGACTGACTTTTACGAAACTCAGAGCATTTTTTGTCTCTGGTTTTCATAGCGGCCAGTATTTCGGAGTGCATCCACGGCTCAGCGCGATTTTTTACCCTGGTGGTTCTTAGGGGGGCCATGTCGTTTAGTATTGCTGAGAATTTGGTTTTGAAACCAAGCCATGTTTCGTCAACCAGTGTACCATTGAGTTCATCTGACCAGACCAGACTCTCCAGTTCAAGGTTGAAGGCCTCGCTAGAGTAGGTTTTGAGGTCTCTAGATGTGACTGTTTTGTGGCAGCCAGCCTTTTGTTTTAGTTTTTTTCGGGTACAGAATATCATATAATGATCACTTAACCCACATGCTATAACCCCTTTATTTGAGATCTTGGACTTGTCGGAGGTCAGAATGAGGTCAATGGTAGTCTGAGTTGATTCACATACACGTGTGGGTTGGGTGATTAGCTGGCTGAGGCCATGCAGATCACAAAACCTACTGAAGGCCTTGAAGACGGGTGCATCTTTTCGTTGCATATCCGTGTTCCAGTCTCCAATAAGAATTTTGTCTACATCCTCAACTCCAGCTAAACACCCATCCATTGTATCATAAAAGCCACTATGATCTGGCGGCCTGTAGACTGTGCCAACCAGTAGGGATTTCGCCCTTTCGAATAGGATTTCCACCCATACAGTTTCAATTGATTTATGATTCAGGTCATTTCTGTTGATGAATTTGGTGTCCTTGTGTATGTACATACAGACACCACCTCCATGTTTGTTCCTATCATTCCTGATTATTGAGTAGTTCTCAATCTCTATCTCTGGATCTTTTACAGAATCGTCGAGCTTAGTTTCTGAGAAGCACAGTATGTTTGCCTTACCATTTATGAATATTTGTTTGATTTCATCCAATTTGTTTTTTAAGCTGTTAATGTTAATGTGAAAAATGTTCAGTCCATTGGCGTTGGTTATTTAATTGATGTTGGCAGGTTCGAAGTATTGTCCGTTTGTGATCTGTTCCTCTGTGTTGTTGTGGGTGGGAAGGGGGGAGGGGGGGGTCGGGTCCCGCGCCGTGCTGGCGTAATAGTCCTGTGGCAGTACTATGCGGAAGTATCTCGAAGTACGTCTGACGTATCTCGAATTACGTCTGACGTTTCTCTACGTTAGCTAAGCGAACATTAAACGTTGTATTCATAAAATAATTAGGGCTGTCAGTTTATCGCGTTAATTAGATTAATTAATTACACAGCAAATTATCGCGTTATGAAAATTAACTCAAAATTAATTACAAAAAAAAAGTTTTTTTTTTTTTTATTTTTTTTTTTATATAATATTTTTTTTGTATCTCATTCATTCCATAAGAATGTAGAATACACATTTACAGATGTTTTTTAATATGGTCCATTTGCATGTTCTTGGTATCTGATTCTAGGGACATCTATGAATCTCAGGGAATGTATTCCCAGTGTCAGAAATACTGTGGGCTAGATCCACAAAGAATGAATTGCACAGTGCAAGTTGCACCCTTACTTACAATTCATTATGAATTGAAAATGGGGGACCCTGATGTAAACAAGACAAAAGTCTTTCTCTGATCTGCATCCCCTTAACAATTGTGTGTATTGAGCCGTACTGTATTGTACCCATTCTGCAATCTGTTAATAACATTTTCATTCAATCACTCAATCTGCGCTGTGATTGATTGAATGAAAATTTTATTTTGAGTAAATTGTAATGAACCAAATGAGAATATCAATATTTTTTTGTTATCTTTGACTGTGAATAACACCATGCTCAAATTGACCAGACCTGAAAAATCTAAGCAAATTAATAGATGGAAGATGATCAAACAGAAGGTTTTGTAGATACAGTACTGAATTCTGCCATCCGGACACATGCAATTTGAAATATGATTATAGAATATAGAATATCAGGCATAAAATGGATATGCGATTAAAATGCGATTAATTAGATTAATTAATTACAAATCCTGTAATTAATTAGATTAATTTTTTTAATCGCCTGACAGCACTAAAAATAATATAAAATCAGCAGCATGGGGAGGGCCGGGGGGAGGGGAGGTACAGGTAGTAGAAGACATAGAGGTACAGGTCACATAATTATAGTACAGTGGAGAAGTAAAAATGGAATAAAAAGGCAGTGTAAACAATATACAATATTATTAACTCTAATAATAACATGCCTCGCGGGCTCATTATAATACGAGAGCCGTGGGTCTGCATTGTATAGAGCGGATCCCCCGGCCGTATTCAAGCGCTGGAGCGCTTTGCGATGGATCAAACTGTATTAATATAGTAGTAATAATAGTAGTTGGCTAGTTGCGCGCTTCTGGCCACCTCCCGCAGTGCGCGCATACACACATACTGTCTGTAGCTATACAGACAGTATGACGTACTTCGAGATACTTCCGCATTAGTCTTGTGGCCGCCGGAAGTACCAATCTGGACCTCGAGGCTCCGAGTCTGCAGCTGGACCCTATTGCCACAACCCATAAAACGCGGAAGAGGAGGAAGCGGAAGTCCTTCTTCCTGACGCGGATTGGTTGGTGGTCTCGGCATTTGAATCTCGCTCTAGTCTACACACCTGGAGCCTCGGTAACGTTCAACGAACTGCTACTAAAACGAGATAAATACACCGTTCAGACTGACACATCGACTGGCTTATTCGCTGAACTTGTCGGTAAGTAAACGTTTTACCTCACGGCAACGTTACATTAGCTAGTGTAATTATTGTATTTGATTTCAAACCTTTATTTCAACTCGTAAGACTCGTTATTCAGCCAAATTCAAAACGTTACATATAGGCACAATAAATAAGAATAACAAATTAATTAAAATATGCTATGTCACCGACGCAGGCAGGCAGTGCGGCTCTGCAGATGCTCCTCATTGCGGCGTTCGGGGCGAGAGCAGCCATACGTTCTTCGCTGTTTACACGTTTATAGAAAAATATTTAAAATGTTTATTAGCAACGCCGAGTTTTCAAACCATTGCGTTTCTCTGTCCAATACCCTCGTGCAACTGTGAGTACCTTGACATTTATCTGCGATACTTCATAGTTCTATATAACGAACGTTTCGCGTCGGACCAGTTGTTCAGAGTTAAAACAGGGTGGTGTCGTCTATGGGGGAGCAACAAGGGACTGTGGAGTCACTCGGCCAAACCTTGTTGTCTGCACCACAGTCACGAAAGGGGCTACTAGGTATCCCAGAGTCCATTCCCATCCCTTCAATAATTATTTCCAGTTATTACATGGCGTTTTCACATTCGCCGAAATGCTTGCTTGTGATTGGTCAATAGCCCCCCGACAGCGGTCATTATTTTTCAATAATGACCTCTGTGGGACAATAATGACCGATGTGCGCAGCTGTTCGCAATCAAGCCCACATCAGTGCAGCAAATCAAACACACCTGCCGCGGCTGCACTGACAGCGGAGTGTGTAGATTACAGCGGAGCCAGAACAGAGGCTGCCCGCGATAATAATAATCACTTTATTTGGGCTGACAGAGCCACAGAACAACTGCGATTTGTCAAATGAATTAGGTATATTGTTAGTAAGTTAGCCATGTAATAAGCGGGATAATGTATAGCTTTACTCGGTCATTGTCGCAAAATAATTGACCTTCACTGACGTTTAAAACACCTCGCCGAAGCGGCTCGGTATTTTAAACTACGTGTCGGTTAATTATTTTGCGACAATGACCTCGTAGCTATACATTATCCCTTACATAAAGTCACAGGCAGAACAACGCAGTCATCCATCCCATCTCCACCCGCCAGATTACCACAAGTCCTATGGCAAATTCTCTTTCAAATTCAAAGGAACATTTTCTTAATCTGAATGTAGTCAAGTTCCTGATTGAACGTAGATACTTATTTTTGTTAGTATTGCTGTCCCTTCCCTCTGTTCAGTTTCTCATTTTCTTTTGATTGATTGAAACCTTTATTTATACTCAGGTGAGCTCTGAGGTGAGGCCACCTCATTTACAGAACTGTGTACAACAAAATAAAACAACAAAACAATGTGCAGTGCATTCCGTTACAAACGGTTACAACATGAATCATAGATAAATTAAATCAAACATTTAAATTCCATAAGGGAAGCAAGAACTTCCCACTTTAACTTTGACTGAATGTAATTAATTACTGGACTTTGGGGCTTCATAAGAGAATGTTGTCCTGTACTAGTCCGTGGAACTTTAAATGTGATCCAGTTATTACTAGATTGTGTTTGATGGGCTGGAGCATTCCTGTCCAACAAGGCGGCAGCTATACTATATGGTGGCTGTTTGCCAGTCAACGCCTTTAAAATGTACAAGAGCCAATGATAGTCACGCTGAGGTGCCAGGGATGGCCGACCAACCTTACTGTAGAGAGGATACAATGGTGTGTAGATTCGTACCTATCCAGTAATAAATCTAAGTGCAGAGTGGTACACTGAGTCCAAGGGTTTCAGCGTGAAAGCTGAAGCATGACGACGATAAAATTACATCTCTATATAATCAAGAACGGATACAAATATTGACTAAACTCTTTTCTGACAGAATTGAGGGAATCTTGAGCTCATAGAAACGAAAGCTTGTTTTTTGTTTAATGTATTTTCTCTCATAGGCCCATTTGGGTCTCTTGCTTCTGCTTTGGCACTTACAGTATTTTAAACGTGTTAAATAAATAAAAACTAAAATAATAGGGTAGTCAATTTGTAATTTTAAATATATAAAATGTTTTTGTATTTGCCATTTTTTGCAGGCCTACCGGGAGATATTCAGATACCCTGAATAAGTTGACTATAATGCTATACAGACATTCTGGCAATATGTTGTATAAAAGTTGGGACATACTCGGCACTCACTCAATAATCATAGTTTATTTCAGTGGGTTGAATTTATGTACTGTGATGTTGGAAGCTAGATGCACACCGAGAGGTTTTGAATATGTTTTCTTAAAGGCATTTTTTGTGGACAGTTTTAGGTTGCAGACCCCCAGAAAAAATGACTGGTAACCGAGCAGTGAAGGCTTTGCTGACCTGGGTAAGTGTGTTCTGCCCCGGACATGGTGACATCAACTTGGTTTATTTTCAACATCCATAATGTTGAACTAACTTAACTTTTAACTGAATCAACAGATAAACAGCACGCAACCGGACGAGCCAGATCAGGGAATCAGCGACTTGAAAGATGGCATGTTGTTGCTGAAGGTGGTTTATAAATTGTGAGTCAATGTGATATTTGTAACTGGTTAAACTACTTTTTTTTTTTTTATCTTTCCCACCTCCTTTTTCCTTTGATTTTCTCCCATCCCAATGTTAGTAGTTATGCCAATTCCCAATCCCCTTCCTGGTCGCTGCGCACTTACCCCCCACAGTCGGTCTGGGAGAGTGGAGGCTATCACGTGCTTCCTCCGACACACGTCTAGCCAATCAACCGCTTCTTTTCACCTGGCAGCGCGGACTCTCACTGAGCGGGTGTAACGTGTGGAAGGATCACACTACCCCCTTAGATCCTATCCGCGCTGAGCAGGCGCCCCGACCGAACTGTAGGATTCGCTGTTTACAATGACCCGGACCCACCCCGCCAGCTTTCCCACCCTCTAATACAGCCAATTGTATTAGTGTGAATGGCCAGCCAAGCTGGTGACAACGCCGGAGCTGTGAGCTGGATTCGATCAGGTAAATCCAGCGTCTCCGGCGTTTGGTGACGAACGCAATCTCCGCTACGCCACCTGACCGCTGGTTAAACTACATTTTAAACATTGCTCCTCTTGGAGAGCAGTGCAGAGATTGATTGATTGAAAAATGTATTAACAGATTGCAGAATGGGTAATACAGTACAGCTCAATACACACTTGTTAAGGGATACAGACCGGAGAAAGACTTTCGTCTTGTTTACATCAGGGTCCCCCATTTTCAATTCATAATGTCATTTATGACATACACAATATACAGATATATATCATGACATACAAGATATACAGTATTGTTTAACAGAGATCCTAACAGAAACTATATACAGGGGGAGGAAACTGTACATTAGGAGGGGGTTGGGTGGGTCGGGCGTTTGTTTGGACATTTACACAGGCCAGTTTCGAATAGCAGCCTCCTGTAGGTGCTCTTTGAGTGCGGTTTTGAAGGTGGGTAGTGATTCACATTATTTTACAGCTGTGGGTAGGGTGTTCCACATTGTTGTGGCATAATTGCTAAGCGTGTTTAGTCCCGGTTTGTGCCGAATCTGGGTTGAACATGATTTGTGGAACTCCCTCTGGTGTGGTCGTGGAATTCGCTGACCTTGTACATGGGTATCTTATAGTGGTGTAGTGCATCTTGTAGACGAGGCCCATTGCAAGCTGCTGTACTCTGTCGTCTACTCTAAGCCATCCTAGGATGTCAAAGTGGGCAGGGGTGAGGTGGGTTTTAGGACTAAGGTCAAGCAGTATGTTTTGTGATGTTTGTAGCCTTGTTTTTAGTGCCTTTTTAGGTGCTTTGGTACCATGAGGTGCAAGCATAGTCGTAGTACCCTTGAATGAGTGCTCCTGCCAGAGTCTTCAGGGTATTCTTATTTACCAGAGGAGATCCGGTACAAGAATCTTGTTCGTTGGTTGACTTTTTTTTATTACATTGGTTGCCATTTTGTCACAGGAAAGATTTGCCTTTAGATGTAAGTGTTATCACATGGCCTAAATAGGACCTTGCCTGTGACTGGCAATGTTAGGGTTAAGATAAGGGACTGGTAAGCTTAGGGATAATATAACTGACTTGTAAGGTTAGGGTTCAGATAAGGGACTGATAAGGTTAAGATACGGGTTGAAGGTTACAGCTAAGGTACCTCTGGGTGATTTGATTGATGCACATCCAAGACCCTTCCACAAATGCAGGATACAAAATTGACTCATTAAAGAAGAATATTATCCACACACTGTATCATGCTCCCATAGCCACTCCGAAGGCAGAGGCCATTCTAGCTGACCCTCTCTATGCAGAGTTTCGACTCTTGCCTTCAGGACGGAGGTATACCTCCCATAGGAGGGACAATCAAACGGGTATTTGTGATTATTTGTTCAGTCAGTTGTTGGATTTTTAAATACAATTTCAAAATAAGCTTAGGCTTAGCTGCTACTGTATAGTCGCAACAAATACTCTGTTCTTATTCTACAGCTGATTAGTTTTATGGTGATCTATTGAATTTTTTAATGTATTTATGTCTTTATTGTATATTTGCCATGTGTACTGGTTGTGCTGTGTACTAATACTGTTGCAAACCAAATTGCCCCTTGGGGATAATAAAGACTGTCCATATCGCACAGCCCTGCTATTGGATAATCTTCTATCTTGACATGGGGCATTTCGTATCTCAATAACGATATATATCACTATATAGTAAATTCAATAAAACATTTGTCTGTACAAAATAACTGAACGCACATGCACAGAAAACATATTTCACCTCGGCATCTCTTTCTACCGTAGCTTTCACTTATCTTGTGCAACATTTTTTGATAATTTTCACATATTTGATTTCAGAGTAAGTGATGAATTAGCATTGTGTTTAGAGTGTAGATGTGATCAATATTTGTGCGTCAGAAATCCACTGTCAACGTGATCTAATCCTGGTTTTCCACAGGAAAGAAGAAGCCCCGCCTTCCTCCACTGACCAGCCCATTCAAGACCGGTTTGAGTTCATTGCTGACTTCTTGCAAAGTGAGTTTTCCTATTTCTCCCCAGCTCAGGCCATTGTTGGATAACTCTAAGTGAATGAGACAGGTTTTGGCTTTTAAGAACTAAGAGTATTCTTTCTTCTTCAAAATGAGAGATTCATATACTGGAAAGGGATTTCTTAATTCCTCTGTATTGTCTAAATTGTTGTCTTCCTGTTGCATGTTAAGAGGACTGCAGGTTCAGTCCCGGTAACGCAGCGGCATTGTCATGGGAACAGGTCAGCAGAGGCGATACAATAGAAATATGCAAGGTAGGCGTCTGCTTTGTTCATCCTCTGGACCATCTGGAAATGTTCCAAAATATGAATATCTATTTTAAGAAAGTAACCGTTACTTCAAACCCTTCTCTCAGTGTGTCAGGATATAGGGATGTGAGGGGGGGGGGGGAAATATAGATGTTGAGGATTTCTTTTCAATAATGATGGAAGGCACGTTCGAAAATCCAATTATTTGACTGCAGGATGATGGGAAGTGTCATCATTAATTCAAAACTTGACAACTTAACAAAATGTAGCATCACAGTATCATAATATTGCATTTGTATTGGTGCTGTCAGGCGATTAAAAAAATTTATTACAGGATTTGTAATTAATCACAACCATTTTAGGCCTGATATTCTATAATCATATTTCAAATGGCATGTGTCCGGATGACACAATTCGGTACTGTATCTACAAAACCTTCCGTTTAATCATCTTCCCTTTATTCATTTGCTTAGATTTTTCAGGTCTAATCAATTTGTGCATGGTGTTATTCAGTCAAAGATGTATAAAAAGAAAATTGAATTTATATTCTCATTTGGTTCATTACAATTGACTCAAGCCTAGTAACGGACACAGTATTTCTGACACTGGGAATACATTCCCTGAGATCCATAGATGTCCCTAGAATCAGATCAGGACCATATTCTACATTCTTATGGAATGAATGAGATTAATTTAAAAAAAAATAACTTTTTTTTAAATAAATGAGAGTTCATTTTCATAACGTGATAATTTGCTGTGTAATTAATCGAATTAACGCAATAAACTGACAGCCCTAATTTGTATCATTAATTTATATAACAAAATGTATCACAGTATCATAATTATTTCATCTCCCACACATAGATGATAATGGATGAATATGGGTATATTTCTGACATGGAGGTTTTGGTTTTTGTTCCCCCTCCAGGTGATTCTGTTGCTGTTGTATCATGACCTCATGAGAAGTTACCATTTCACAACCTTCCTCCTTAAAGTGGAGGTGAGGGGGGTTTCCTGGCTTAGTACACGTTGGTCTAACTCTAGTACATGTTTTGTTTGATGTGATGTCATGGCTGATATTTTAAACATATTTTCAGAAGGAGCTTGCGACCCTTGTCAGCCGCTTTGTGTTGGAGAGGGATGGTTGCGTTTCCCTGACTGGTGACCTGGAGAGCTACCTGAGGAATGAATGTAAGTCCCACATCACTCTCCTACTGGACCTAATTGGATCGTTAAGGTCTTAGTTGATTAGTCCAGTAATTGGTCCTTACGGTCTTAGTGAATTAGTCCAGTAGTTGGTCATTAAGGTCTTAGTTGATAAGACCTTAATGACCAACTACTGGACTAAAGTGTATCCCCCTGTAGAGAATCCTATTACAGCGTGTATTCCTTTGTCTCTCAGCTTCTCCTTCTCATTCCATTCTGTTGATGTGCTCCACGTTAAGCCCCTCTGGCTCCGATCTGGCGTCTCCGGTCTTCCACCGCTCCAGAAGTGTCCAGTTTGTGGATCTGCACACAGTGGCCTCCTCCTCCGTCAGGTAATGCCACACACTACACACCACCCCCTCCGTCGGATAATGCCACACACTACACACCACCCCCTCTGTCGGATAATGCCACATACTACACACCACCCCCTCCGTCAGGTAGCGCCACACACTACACACCACCCCCTCTGTCAGGTAGCGCCACACACTACACACCACCCCCTCTTGTCAGGTAACGCCACACACTACACACCACCCCCTCTGTCAGGTAACGCCACACACTACACACCACCCCCTCTGTCAGGTAACGCCACACACTACACACCACCCCCTCCGTCGGGTAACGCCACACACTACACACCACCCCCTCCGTCGGGTAACGCCACACACTACACACCACCCCCTCCGTCAGGTAATGCCACACACTACACACCACCCCCTCCGTCACACCACCCCCTCCGTCGGGTAACGCCACACACTACACACCACCCCCTCCGTCAGGTAACGCCACACACTACACACCACCCCCTCCGTCAGGTAACGCCACACACTACACACCACCCCCTCCGTCAGGTAACGCCACACACTACACACCACCCCCTCCGTCAGGTAACGCCACACACTACACACCACCCCCTCCGTCAGGTAACGCCACACACTACACACCACCCCCTCCGTCAGGTAACGCCTCACACTACACACCACCCCCTCCGTCAGGTAACGCCTCACACTACACGCCACCTAAGGGACACTGTCGGGAAACCACTTGAACTGACGTGTGTTTGGTTAACTGTTTTAATTAGTTACTTTTACTGTGATGACATGAATCTGAGACACTGGGAAGAGGATTGTGAAATGAATAGAAAGGATAACTGCCCTCCAACTTCAAACAATAGATCGTATTATATACGTATCACACTCCATACATTTAGTACTAGACAGTAGACTATACGTGTCACTCCATACATGTAGTACAATAGACGGTAGCTAGGCCACGCTTTAAAAGATAGGAGTGCGTCACCTTGTTTGTAGACCTATATCTATATTCTATATTATAGCTATGGATGCATACTATGGTCGTTTGACAGTAACTATCTTCTGTCCAAGATGCAAAAAATAATAAAAAAATTTATGATTACGTTCACGCGTTATCCCGTGGTGAATATAAGTATCGTTTTGGAATGATCCGGGCTAATTCCTGGGAGGCTGAGATAAAGGGCGCGTCGTGAATTCTACTAAAAGCATTGGCGTTGGACACGCTACTATGTATATAATGGGTATTATGTTTCATCATGAATGCATGAGGGGGGGGGGGGGCGTCGTTTCTAATGCTTTGATTGCCAGTAACGGCATTCGTTGTGAACACTACACAAGCTGATCAGCTGGATCGAAATTAAAACATTGCAGGATCAAGCTGGAATTGACGTCACAGATGTTCCTTACCTTAGACCGGGCTTATTCCAAAAAGAATATTCCAATTGTTTGATCGTCATCTGGTCCACGACATAATCCAGCACAACGCATGCATCGGGGGCATTTGACACGCTTCACATTCAGTCTTAAAATAATTAAATAAAATTGGCTTAGTGCAGAATAATTCAAGACTATAAACTATTTAGTCTAGTTTTACAAATAATTTGTTAAGAAATCCCGATTCCGAACTTCTGAAAATCACACTCAGCCCGATCTCCGATCACGTGATCGGATCGGGACATCCCTACTCTCCATACATTTATTACCATATACATCAGACCGTAGACTATATGCGAGAGGATGGGATGGGCCAGGACGATCAGACCATGACAGTGACTGACCTTTGACCTCTCCTGCGCAGCTCTCCTCTTCAGGATGTTATGAACACTCCTCATTTCCGGATGAGGAGGATGAAGAGGCAGATGATCCAAGACGCAGAGGCCCATGATAGCATGGAGAAAGAGTTGAACAGCTCACTGACTCTTCTGGAACACAAAGGTAAATAACAGACTCTTCCGGAACAGAAAGGTAAATACATGACTCTTCTGGAACAGACGGGTAAATAACTGACTCTTCTCATAGAAAGAAACAATGGACTCTTCTCACATAGAAGGGTAAATAATAGGGATGTCCGATATTATCGGCCTACCGATATTGGCATTAAAATGTGATATCGGAAAATATTTTTATTTAAAAAAAAAAACATTTCTATAACCTTTATTTACCCAAGCAAGTAATAACATTTTATTTTCTATTCCCCGTACCTGGTTCAACTAAATCCATCAAAAATCCCATTATCCAGATTCAATTAACCCGATGTTTGAATCCAGGCTTTCCCTGTTCCTCGAACACTGATTCAGTCTCGTTAATTCAAACCAGACTTGATGCTCAGGATAAGTGCGCACGGCACCTGAAAAGACAGCAGGTGTCGATCACTGAAATCCTGATTTTCTAACTGCATTGATTGATTGATAACTTACAATACAGTACGGCTCAATAGCCTCGCCGACAAGTTAAATGCATAATCTATAGGCTAATGTTGAGTCCCTCATTACCCCAATCAATCAGATTATATTTATTTAAATGTGCCTGCTGGCAGTAGGCTTAATGGAATGAATAATCTAATGAGATCTTGCTAGCAAAAATAATAGTTCAACTCTTTCAGAATAAGTAGATACAAACGAGCCCATAGAGTATCTAATTGATACAAATTAATAGATACTTATGAGGATATCTGTACTGTATGCGCTCGTCTTGGGTATCATATAGGCGTGACCCCCGAAATAACGTGTCGGAGGCTATACAGTTTCACTATTAATCAGGTTTTAATCTGTTTCGGACATCTTCCATATGGTTTATACAAGTGACGCCTCATGTGCATCATCAGATAACGGTGCTTAACACTTTCAGCGCCACGCCTGGTTTTCCGTTTTACCGCTTGAATGCCACCATCGGCGCCAATGTTAACGTTAATATCGCCTAATCTATGTTTTAAATTATGGCTATGTGTCTAATCTGCCCATCGCATTATCAAAGACTATTTTCCAGTCAGTGCTGTGAAGGCAGATTGTTTTTTTATCGCGTTGTTGCCGTTTCAGAGCAGTTAGAAAAGCCCCCGTTTTGATATAAAAAACAGCTCATTCTGGAGCATTCTATGAAAATCGTCTTTTAGTGGAATATTCCACAACGTTGATATTCGTCTACCTTTTTTATGAATCGTTTTCAAATAAACGCTAGATGATCAATATTATACATGCACGCACGCACATTACGGCCGCGCACTGATAATCGCTCCGTTGATTTCCTCACGGACTTTTACAGTGAAACCGAAAGACATTTCACAAAACAGCTTATAACTTCATCAAACTTACTCTGATTATCCTACCACTGATAACATAGAGTCCTTACCTGACATCAGATGGTATCCAACTGTATATTCCAATTCCTGATCACCATTCGAAAAAATCGATACGTGTATGGATCCAACGCGATACAGTAGAACTCCATGATCCGCGGGGATCTGAGGCTCCAGAATGAACTCTAGTAACCCCGGCTGGATCAGTGAACTGGAAAATGTGGAGTACCGGATTTTTTTCCCCATGTTCATTTTCATTGAGTCCATTCCAAAATCACTTATGTCATCTGGGAGACGACAGGGGGCGCTTTTTTCCACAGTGATCGCCGGCACCCCTCGGCTATACTCGGGTAGGCTCGGGTGATGCAATAATTTTTCAGATCGCAAAAAAAAATAAAATTCCGAGAAATCTCGTGAGTGGCATGCAACCACCTATAAAAAAAAAAACGAGAAATCTCGTGAGTGGCACTGAAAGTGTTAATGCATTTTCTCATTCATTCATCAAAATGTCAAAGGCTCATTCAATTTCTCAAATCGGTCAAACAGCGCATCATCAGACATTTTAATCCCAGTTACAATATCACAATAACGTGAGTGACGGTGATACAATTCAACAATCCACAGATTCAGAGTAATTCATAATCCACAGTCCACGCATAAAGACGCTTCAATTTATTCTTGAATGAAACACAATCCGGGCACTCCTTTAAGCAAATACATCAACAGTGAAGAATATGAAACTAATCTGAGCCAAACGCCCGATGGGTTTCATTAATTAAAAATATCCCCTTGGGATTCACATTTGCAATACTCCGGTATTAAAATAACCACATAGTGTGTGTGTCGCGACGCATCCGTATAACTATGACGTGCATTATTTAGGACAAAGTAAATCTATAGGGTGAATATGATTTATTATCAGCATTTTAGGTATATTATTTTACATTTCAAAAGCCCCCTCTAGAAAAACTAAGCACAAAAATATAATTCAGAATGGTATAATGGGATCTAGACTGAGAATTATTTCAGGAAGCGAACTGGCATTTCTTTGCGAGGGTGTGGCCATAGTGATTTAGACAATCCGACATCGGGGAAAGGTCTGGCTTAAGTCGAGCTATCCTGAAAATTATCCGGCTAACTCAGTTAGCCAGGTACGAGGAACAGGGCCCAGGAAGGCTCACTGTACAAGACATGCTAATGATGTGATTCTTTTTGCAGATGTACAAAGAGTGCCATTGGAAGGCAGGAGGTCATACTATTTGTTCCTGTGTTTGAACAGATTCCCAGATCAGAGAGCTGAGCTATCGATTGGAGAAGCTGACTCGGGACCAGTGTGAGAAGGAGCAGGGCGCGGGGCAAGAGCTGCAGGAGTTGCTGGACAAGAACCAGGCGTAAGGAAGGAGTTTTTTTTAATAGTATTTATTTTGTATTTTATTTATTACAATGTTTCAATCGTTCATCCTTTATTTAGATCAGGTATCAAACGCAAGGCCTGCGGTGTAATTATATTTGGCCCGCGAGATGATATCGAATGCAGAAGAAAAATCAACTCTTGCGCCGTTAATGCTACAAATCCCAGAATGCTCTAGTGTGATGTGTTTTTTTTCTTGCTACGCTAAGCCATGGCCTATAATCTTTTTATACATTTTTCTTGTTGCCTGTTAAAAAGGTTTCTATTGAAAATTAACTTAAGGCTACAGATGGAGAGGGCATAATCATTTAATTTGGTTTAAATTTAAATAAAAAAAGAGACTAATGCCACTGATATCTTTATTTAAAATGTTACTTGTGTTTATAATAATAAACACTTAAGTTTGTTTCCATATGAAAAACCTATATTTAACTCATACTCATTATAAATCTGGAGTTAAGGGAACACATGTTCAATTCTTCAATATTTAGTCTGGCCTGCGACTTTGTCCCAGTTTTAATTTCGGCCCACTGTATTAAAGTTTGACACCACTGATTTAGATCCTCTGAGGGCGGACCCTCGATCGAGATTACAATAGGCAGAAAGCAATATAAAATAACAAAGATAAATTGGATGATAAGACACAAATATTAGCATTGGTTAAAACTATTACATTAAAACACATTAAGATGTAAAGTCCTTTAAAAGAAAAATATATTTATATAAATGTCCCAGTGTCACCAGGGAGTCTATATTTCAAGTGCTCTGTAGTTTATTCCATGAGTCGGCAGCACAAAATCTAAAAGCAGTCTTTCTTTTTTTTGTGACCAACTTTTTATTTTGTCTTTTTTTAAAACAAGTTCAGAGGAAGGACATTCACATCAGCATTTCATATTAATTCACACAGTGGCATAAAAAGTGTCTTTTCAGTATATATTGTCCGTCAGTATATTCATATACTGTGTAGCCTGACTGTTGCAGATGTGACAGTCTTTTCCTCCGTTCTGGCGGTCCTGTGGCTGCGAGACGGCCCAGGTCGCTTCTTAACCCCCCTCCCAGCCCCCCGGGTTTGCATAGACATTTTAGGAGAGGGGGAAACCTTGATGCATACATGTATAGGATACTCTTAATTAGAAAATAAATCATAATTATGTTTGTTAGATAACCAAGTAATAGGGAAAAATACAATACAATTTAGAAACAACCACAACAAATTATAGCAGTAAACAGAAAAGGAAAAGATAAATGGAAAAGATAAATGGAAACAACAGCAACATGATTTTTGTTCATTCTCTGGTGTCAAGGTACAAGTGTTCAACCTAGTGGAGTACTGATTTTACCTTCTGGGCCGCAGTAAGTAATATTTGGATCGATTCTGTCCTTGCTCCCTGTGCTCTAGCACTGGATGCCTCTAATCTCAATACTTCGTAGAAGGACAGTTTCCAACGGTAAATATTGAGACTATGGGGTGGTTTCCATCTCATTACGAGCATTTTCTTTGCTGCCGTTAAACCGGCCAGAAACACTCTCTTTTTGTGAGGTGTTAATTTTAGAGATGAATCATCATTTAATAATAAAATGTGTGGCAAACAAGGTATGTTTATCTCTGTTATATTAGTGAGAAATAATGCAACCTTGGCCCAAAAAGCGAGTACTCCTGGACATTCCCACATCATATGTATGTATGTTCCTATAACTTTTTGCGGACATAAAGCACATAGAGGACTTTGTAATATTTTTATTTGAAAGCAGTCTTTCTGAGTTTATAATTGTAGGTTTGAGGAAGATGTAGTGTAATCCAGTCCTGAGAGCAGGTTTGATGAACTCCTACATTGAAATCTAGTAAAGTAAGAATGTATGTAAGACTGACAAACAAAAGGAATGCGGAAAGATACGGCAAGAGATGGACAGGCATGCAGTGTACATGTAGATGTAACCGTCTTTGTCTGTGTTTGGTGAATCTGGTATAAGTTCCAGATTCAGAGTTATACCAGATTCACCAAACACAGACAAAGACGAATCAAGAAAGAAAAAAAACACATCACACTAGAGCATTCTGGGATTTGTAGCATTAACGGCGCAAGAGTTGATTTTTCTTCTGCATTTGATATCATCTCGCGGGCCAAATATAATTACACCGCAGGCCTTGCGTTTGATACCTGATCTAAATAAAGGATGAACGATTGAAACATTGTAATAAATAAAATACAAAATAAATACTATTAAAAAAAACTCCTTCCTTACGCCTGGTTCTTGTCCAGCAACTCCTGCAGCTCTTGCCCCGCGCCCTGCTCCTTCTCACACTGGTCCCGAGTCAGCTTCTCCAATCGATAGCTCAGCTCTCTGATCTGGGAATCTGTTCAAACACAGGAACAAATAGTATGACCTCCTGCCTCCCAATGGCACTCTTTGTACATCTGCAAAAAGAATCACATCATTAGCATGTCTTGTACAGTGAGCCTTCCTGGGCCCTGTTCCTCGTACCTGGCTAACTGAGTTAGCCGGATAATTTTCAGGATAGCTCGACTTAAGCCAGACCTTTCCCCGATGTCGGATTGTCTAAATCACTATGGCCACACCCTCGCAAAGAAATGCCAGTTCACTTCCTGAAATAATTCTCAGTCTAGATCCCATTATACCATTCTGAATTATATTTTTGTGCTTAGTTTTTCTAGAGGGGGCTTTTGAAATGTAAAATAATATACCTAAAATGCTGATAATAAATCATATTCACCCTATAGATTTACTTTGTCCTAAATAATGCACGTCATAGTTATACGGATGCGTCGCGACACACACACTATGTGGTTATTTTAATACCGGAGTATTGCAAATGTGAATCCCAAGGGGATATTTTTAATTAATGAAACCCATCGGGCGTTTGGCTCAGATTAGTTTCATATTCTTCACTGTTGATGTATTTGCTTAAAGGAGTGCCCGGATTGTGTTTCATTCAAGAATAAATTGAAGCGTCTTTATGCGTGGACTGTGGATTATGAATTACTCTGAATCTGTGGATTGTTGAATTGTATCACCGTCACTCACGTTATTGTGATATTGTAACTGGGATTAAAATGTCTGATGATGCGCTGTTTGACCGATTTGAGAAATTGAATGAGCCTTTGACATTTTGATGAATGAATGAGAAAATGCATTAACACTTTCAGTGCCACTCACGAGATTTCTCGTTTTTTTTTTATAGGTGGTTGCATGCCACTCACGAGATTTCTCGGAATTTTATTTTTTTTTGCGATCTGAAAAATTATTGCATCACCCGAGCCTACCCGAGTATAGCCGAGGGGTGCCGGCGATCACTGTGGAAAAAAGCGCCCCCTGTCGTCTCCCAGATGACATAAGTGATTTTGGAATGGACTCAATGAAAATGAACATGGGGAAAAAAATCCGGTACTCCACATTTTCCAGTTCACTGATCCAGCCGGGGTTACTAGAGTTCATTCTGGAGCCTCAGATCCCCGCGGATCATGGAGTTCTACTGTATCGCGTTGGATCCATACACGTATCGATTTTTTCAAATGGTGATCAGGAATTGGAATATACAGTTGGATACCATCCGATGTCAGGTAAGGACTCTATGTTATCAGTGGTAGGATAATCAGAGTAAGTTTGATGAAGTTATAAGCTGTTTTGTGAAATGTCTTTCGGTTTCACTGTAAAAGTCCGTGAGGAAATCAACGGAGCGATTATCAGTGCGCGGCCGTAATGTGCGTGCGTGCATGTATAATATTGATCATCTAGCGTTTATTTGAAAACGATTCATAAAAAAGGTAGACGAATATCAACGTTGTGGAATATTCCACTAAAAGACGATTTTCATAGAATGCTCCAGAATGAGCTGTTTTTTATATCAAAACGGGGGCTTTTCTAACTGCTCTGAAACGGCAACGACGCGATAAAAAAACAATCTGCCTTCACAGCACTGACTGGAAAATAGTCTTTGATAATGCGATGGGCAGATTAGACACATAGCCATAATTTAAAACATAGATTAGGCGATATTAACGTTAACATTGGCGCCGATGGTGGCATTCAAGCGGTAAAACGGAAAACCAGGCGTGGCGCTGAAAGTGTTAAGCACCGTTATCTGATGATGCACATGAGGCGTCACTTGTATAAACCATATGCAAGATGTCCGAAACAGATTAAAACCTGATTAATAGTGAAACTGTATAGCCTCCGACACGTTATTTCGGGGGTCACGCCTATATGATACCCAAGACAAGCGCATACAGTACAGATATCCTCATAAGTATCTATTAATTTGTATCAATTAGATACTCTTTGGGCTCGTTTGTATCTACTTATTCTGAAAGAGTTGAACTATTATTTTTGCTAGCAAGATCTCATTAGATTATTCATTCCATTAAGCCTACTGCCAGCAGGCACATTTAAATAAATATAATCTGATTGATTGGGGTAATGAGGGACTCAACATTAGCCTATAGATTATGCATTTAACTTGTCGGTGAGGCTATTGAGCCGTACTGTATTGTACCCATTCTGCAATCTGTTAATAAAGTTATCAATCAATCAATGCAGTTAGAAAATCAGGATTTCAGTGATCGACACCTGCTGTCTTTTCAGGTGCCGTGCGCACTTATCCTGAGCATCAAGTCTGGTTTGAATTAACGAGACTGAATCAGTGTTCGAGGAACAGGGAAAGCCTGGATTCAAACATCGGGTTAATTGAATCTGGATAATGGGATTTTTGATGGATTTAGTTGAACCAGGTACGGGGAATGGAAAATAAATAAAATGTTATTACTTGCTTGGGTAAATAAAGGTTATAGAAATGTTTTTTTTTTAAATAAAAATATTTTCCGATATCACATTTTAATGCCAATAATATCGGACATCCCTATTATTTACCCTTCTATGTGAGAAGAGTCCATTGTTTCTTTCTATGAGAAGAGTCAGTTATTTACCCGTCTGTTCCAGAAGAGTCATGTATTTACCTTTCTGTTCCGGAAGAGTCTGTTATTTACCTTTGTGTTCCAGAAGAGTCAGTGAGCTGTTCAACTCTTTCTCCATGCTATCATGGGCCTCTGCGTCTTGGATCATCTGCCTCTTCATCCTCCTCATCCGGAAATGAGGAGTGTTCATAACATCCTGAAGAGGAGAGCTGCGCAGGAGAGGTCAAAGGTCAGTCACTGTCATGGTCTGATCGTCCTGGCCCATCCCATCCTCTCGCATATAGTCTACGGTCTGATGTATATGGTAATAAATGTATGGAGAGTAGGGATGTCCCGATCCGATCACGTGATCGGAGATCGGGCTGAGTGTGATTTTCAGAAGTTCGGAATCGGGATTTCTTAACAAATTATTTGTAAAACTAGACTAAATAGTTTATAGTCTTGAATTATTCTGCACTAAGCCAATTTTATTTAATTATTTTAAGACTGAATGTGAAGCGTGTCAAATGCCCCCGATGCATGTGTTGTGCTGGATTATGTCGTGGACCAGATGACGATCAAACAATTGGAATATTCTTTTTGGAATAAGCCCGATCTAAGGTAAAGAACATCTGTGACGTCAATTCCAGCTTGATCCTGCAATGTTTTAATTTTGATCCAGCTGATCAGCTTGTGTTAGGGTGACCAGGTGTCCCCCTTTTGGTTGTACTGTCCCACCATTTCACCAAATGTCCCGCGTCCCTCATATTGAGAGGATGTCCCTCTTTTCGAAGCCAAAAAAAACATGCGTCTAAAAGCCCCTCCCTACAGACAGTAAACGTAGCAACCCGCCTCTTGTCCACACACATTGCTCTGATTGGTTATAGTACTTTAGCGTGCTGCTTGCCTGCTTGTGATGTGACTGAGACTGAGTCGTGACGCTACCTCATATCGCAAATCTGATTGGTAAAAAAAAACACAACAACATTACAAGCGAACTAGTTCAAGATGGAAAGCAGTAAAAAGAAACGGACCTGCAGTTACAACCAAGACTGGCAAACAACACATGACTGGGTGAGGCAGATGGCAGACAATCCGCAGCAGGCTTTCTGTGTTTTGTGTCATAGTTCGTTTTCAATTGCGCATGGAGGAGAATACAACTTGAAGCGCCACAGTGGACGTGAGTCTCACTTGAAAGTGGCTCACCAAAAAGAAACATCCAGATCTATGGATACGTTTCTTTTTAAACCAAACAATGATAGCCAGACGGACAAGGTCACTGCAGCTGAGATAACAAGTGTCTATCACACTAGTACAACACTCCCATTCATACAGGTCAGCCGACTGTGGTAACCTTTAACCTTTGATTTAAATCTATTCGGTGAAGACCATGGCAGTTATTCTAATATAGAAACACAATTTATTTGTATTATTATTTTTGTATTATACTACACTGTTTTCCCTAGTTCTGTGTTAACAGGGAATATCAAACACAATACATTCCTGTCAAGTGATGACGTTTGAATATTTAAAACAGATGTTAGGTGGTATTTAATTTGTATTTATTTTGATTTAACCTTTAACCTTTGATTTAAATCTATTCAGTGAAGACCATGGCAGTTATTCTAATAAAAAAATTTACATTATCTATCTGTCCCACTTTGTCCCACCAAAATCTTACTGTTGTCCCACTTTGTCCCACCAAAATCTTACTGTTGTCCCACTTTTGGACTTTTTGCATCTGGTCACCCTAGCTTGTGTAGTGTTCACAACGAATGCCGTTACTGGCAATCAAAGCATTAGAAACGACGCCCCCCCCCCCCCTCATGCATTCATGATGAAACATAATACCCATTATATACATAGTAGCGTGTCCAACGCCAATGCTTTTAGTAGAATTCACGACGCGCCCTTTATCTCAGCCTCCCAGGAATTAGCCCGGATCATTCCAAAACGATACTTATATTCACCACGGGATAACGCGTGAACGTAATCATAAAACATTTTATTATTTTTTGCATCTTGGACAGAAGATAGTTACTGTCAAACGACCATAGTATGCATCCATAGCTATAATATAGAATATAGATCTACAAACAAGGTGACGCACTCCTATCTTTTAAAGCGTGGCCTAGCTACCGTCTATTGTACTACATGTATGGAGTGACACGTATAGTCTACTGTCTAGTACTAAATGTATGGAGTGTGATACGTATATAATACGATCTATTGTTTGAAGTTGGAGGGCAGTTATCCTTTCTATTCATTTCACAATCCTCTTCCCAGTGTCTCAGATTCATGTCATCACAGTAAAAGTAACTAATTAAAACAGTTAACCAAACACACGTCAGTTCAAGTGGTTTCCCGACAGTGTCCCTTAGGTGGCGTGTAGTGTGTGGCGTTACCTGACGGAGGGGGTGGTGTGTAGTGTGTGGCGTTAGCCGATGGAGGGGGTGGTGTGTAGTGTGTGGCGTTACCTGACGGAGGGGGTGGTGTGTAGTGTGTGGCGTTACCTGACGGAGGGGGTGGTGTGTAGTGTGTGGCGTTACCTGACGGAGGGGGTGGTGTGTAGTGTGTGGCGTTACCTGACGGAGGGGGTGGTGTGTAGTGTGTGGCGTTACCTGACGGAGGGGGTGGTGTGTAGTGTGTGGCGTTACCTGACGGAGGGGGTGGTGTGTAGTGTGTGGCGTTACCTGACGGAGGGGGTGGTGTGTAGTGTGTGGCGTTACCTGACGGAGGGGGTGGTGTGTAGTGTGTGGCGTTACCTGACGGAGGGGGTGGTGTGTAGTGTGTGGCGTTACCTGACGGAGGGGGTGGTGTGTAGTGTGTGGCGTTAGCCGATGGAGGGGGTGGTGTGTAGTGTGTGGCGTTACCTGACGGAGGGGGTGGTGTGTAGTGTGTGGCGTTACCTGACAAGAGGGGGTGGTGTGTAGTGTGTGGCGTTACCTGACAAGAGGGGGTGGTGTGTAGTATGTGGCGCTACCTGACGGAGGGGGTGGTGTGTAGTGTGTGGCGTTACCTGACAAGAGGGGGTGGTGTGTAGTGTGTGGCGCTACCTGACGGAGGGGGTGGTGTGTAGTGTGTGGCGTTACCTGACGGAGGGGGTGGCGTGTAGTGTGTGGCGTTAGCCGATGGAGGGGGTGGTGTGTAGTATGTGGCGTTACCTGACGGAGGGGGTGGTGTGTAGTATGTGGCGTTACCTGACGGAGGGGGTGGTGTGTAGTGTGTGGCGTTACCTGACGGAGGGGGTGGTGTGTAGTGTGTGGCGTTACCTGACGGAGGGGGTGGTGTGTAGTGTGTGGCGTTACCTGACAAGAGGGGGTGGTGTGTAGTGTGTGGCGTTACCTGACGGAGGGGGTGGTGTGTAGTGTGTGGCGTTACCTGACGGAGGGGGTGGTGTGTAGTATGTGGCGTTACCTGACGGAGGGGGTGGTGTGTAGTGTGTGGCGTTACCTGACGGAGGGGGTGGTGTGTAGTGTGTGGCGTTACCTGACGGAGGGGGTGGTGTGTAGTGTGTGGCGTTACCTGACGGAGGGGGTGGTGTGTAGTGTGTGGCGTTACCTGACGGAGGGGGTGGTGTGTAGTGTGTGGCGTTACCTGACGGAGGGGGTGGTGTGACGGAGGGGGTGGTGTGTAGTGTGTGGCGTTACCTGACGGAGGGGGTGGTGTGTAGTATGTGGCGTTACCTGACGGAGGGGGTGGTGTGTAGTGTGTGGCGTTACCTGACGGAGGGGGTGGTGTGTAGTGTGTGGCGTTACCTGACGGAGGAGGAGGCCACTGTGTGCAGATCCACAAACTGGACACTTCTGGAGCGGTGGAAGACCGGAGACGCCAGATCGGAGCCAGAGGGGCTTAACGTGGAGCACATCGACAGAATGGAATGAGAAGGAGAAGCTGAGAGACAAAGGAATACACGCTGTAATAGGATTCTCTACAGGGGGATACACTTTAGTCCAGTAGTTGGTCATTAAGGTCTTATCAACTAAGACCTTAATGACCAACTACTGGACTAATTCACTAAGACCGTAAGGACCAATTACTGGACTAATCAACTAAGACCTTAACGATCCAATTAGGTCCAGTAGGAGAGTGATGTGGGACTTACATTCATTCCTCAGGTAGCTCTCCAGGTCACCAGTCAGGGAAACGCAACCATCCCTCTCCAACACAAAGCGGCTGACAAGGGTCGCAAGCTCCTTCTGAAAATATGTTTAAAATATCAGCCATGACATCACATCAAACAAAACATGTACTAGAGTTAGACCAACGTGTACTAAGCCAGGAAACCCCCCTCACCTCCACTTTAAGGAGGAAGGTTGTGAAATGGTAACTTCTCATGAGGTCATGATACAACAGCAACAGAATCACCTGGAGGGGGAACAAAAACCAAAACCTCCATGTCAGAAATATACCCATATTCATCCATTATCATCTATGTGTGGGAGATGAAATAATTATGATACTGTGATACATTTTGTTATATAAATTAATGATACAAATTAGGGCTGTCAGTTTATTGCGTTAATTCGATTAATTACACAGCAAATTATCACGTTATGAAAATGAACTCTCATTTATTTAAAAAAAAGTTATTTTTTTTTAAATTAATCTCATTCATTCCATAAGAATGTAGAATATGGTCCTGATCTGATTCTAGGGACATCTATGGATCTCAGGGAATGTATTCCCAGTGTCAGAAATACTGTGTCCGTTACTAGGCTTGAGTCAATTGTAATGAACCAAATGAGAATATAAATTCAATTTTCTTTTTATACATCTTTGACTGAATAACACCATGCACAAATTGATTAGACCTGAAAAATCTAAGCAAATGAATAAAGGGAAGATGATTAAACGGAAGGTTTTGTAGATACAGTACCGAATTGTGTCATCCGGACACATGCCATTTGAAATATGATTATAGAATATCAGGCCTAAAATGGTTATGTGATTAATTACAAATCCTGTAATAAATTTTTTTAATCGCCTGACAGCACCAATACAAATGCAATATTATGATACTGTGATGCTACATTTTGTTAAGTTGTCAAGTTTTGAATTAATGATGACACTTCCCATCATCCTGCAGTCAAATAATTGGATTTTCGAACGTGCCTTCCATCATTATTGAAAAGAAATCCTCAACATCTATATTTCCCCCCCCCCCCCCTCACATCCCTATATCCTGACACACTGAGAGAAGGGTTTGAAGTAACGGTTACTTTCTTAAAATAGATATTCATATTTTGGAACATTTCCAGATGGTCCAGAGGATGAACAAAGCAGACGCCTACCTTGCATATTTCTATTGTATCGCCTCTGCTGACCTGTTCCCATGACAATGCCGCTGCGTTACCGGGACTGAACCTGCAGTCCTCTTAACATGCAACAGGAAGACAACAATTTAGACAATACAGAGGAATTAAGAAATCCCTTTCCAGTATATGAATCTCTCATTTTGAAGAAGAAGAAAGAATACTCTTAGTTCTTAAAAGCCAAAACCTGTCTCATTCACTTAGAGTTATCCAACAATGGCCTGAGCTGGGGAGAAATAGGAAAACTCACTTTGCAAGAAGTCAGCAATGAACTCAAACCGGTCTTGAATGGGCTGGTCAGTGGAGGAAGGCGGGGCTTCTTCTTTCCTGTGGAAAACCAGGATTAGATCACGTTGACAGTGGATTTCTGACGCACAAATATTGATCACATCTACACTCTAAACACAATGCTAATTCATCACTTACTCTGAAATCAAATATGTGAAAATTATCAAAAAATGTTGCACAAGATAAGTGAAAGCTACGGTAGAAAGAGATGCCGAGGTGAAATATGTTTTCTGTGCATGTGCGTTCAGTTATTTTGTACAGACAAATGTTTTATTGAATTTACTATATAGTGATATATATCGTTATTGAGATACGAAATGCCCCATGTCAAGATAGAAGATTATCCAATAGCAGGGCTGTGCGATATGGACAGTCTTTATTATCCCCAAGGGGCAATTTGGTTTGCAACAGTATTAGTACACAGCACAACCAGTACACATGGCAAATATACAATAAAGACATAAATACATTAAAAAATTCAATAGATCACCATAAAACTAATCAGCTGTAGAATAAGAACAGAGTATTTGTTGCGACTATACAGTAGCAGCTAAGCCTAAGCTTATTTTGAAATTGTATTTAAAAATCCAACAACTGACAACAAATAATCACAAATACCCGTTTGATTGTCCCTCCTATGGGAGGTATACCTCCGTCCTGAAGGCAAGAGTCGAAACTCTGCATAGAGAGGGTCAGCTAGAATGGCCTCTGCCTTCGGAGTGGCTATGGGAGCATGATACAGTGTGTGGATAATATTCTTCTTTAATGCGTCAATTTTGTATCCTGCATTTGTGGAAGGGTCTTGGATGTGCATCAATCAAATCACCCAGAGGTACCTTAGCTGTAACCTTCAACCCGTATCTTAACCTTATCAGTCCCTTATCTGAACCCTAACCTTACAAGTCAGTTATATTATCCCTAAGCTTACCAGTCCCTTATCTTAACCCTAACATTGCCAGTCACAGGCAAGGTCCTATTTAGGCCATGTGATAACACTTACATCTAAAGGCAAATCTTTCCTGTGACAAAATGGCAACCAATGTAATAAAAAAAAGTCAACCAACGAACAAGATTCTTGTACCGGATCTCCTCTGGTAAACAAGAATACCCTGAAGACTCTGGCAGGAGCACTCATTCAAGGGTACTACGACTATGCTTGCACCTCATGGTACCAAAGCACCTAAAAAGGCACTAAAAACAAGGCTACAAACATCACAAAACATACTGCTTGACCTTAGTCCTAAAACCCACCTCACCCCTGCCCACTTTGAGTACAGCAGCTTGCAATGGGCCTCGTCTACAAGATGCACTACACCACTATAAGATACCCATGTACAAGGTCAGCGAATTCCACGACCACACCAGAGGGAGTTCCACAAATCATGTTCAACCCAGATTCGGCACAAACCGGGACTAAACACGTTTAGCAATTATGCCACAACAATGTGGAACACCCTACCCACAGCTGTAAAATAATGTGAATCACTACCCATCTTCAAAACCGCACTCAAAGAGCACCTACAGGAGGCTGCTATTCGAAACTGGCCTGTGTAAATGTCCAAACAAACGCCCGACCCACCCAACCCCCTCCTAATGTAGTTTCCTCCCCCTGTATATAGTTTCTGTTAGGATCTCTGTTAAACAATACTGTATATCTTGTATGTCATGATATATATCTGTATATTGTGTATGTCATAAATGACATTATGAATTGAAAATGGGGGACCCTGATGTAAACAAGACGAAAGTCTTTCTCCGGTCTGTATCCCTTAACAAGTGTGTATTGAGCTGTACTGTATTACCCATTCTGCAATCTGTTAATACATTTTTCAATCAATCAATCTCTGCACTGCTCTCCAAGAGGAGCAATGTTTAAAATGTAGTTTAACCAGCGGTCAGGTGGCGTAGCGGAGATTGCGTTCGTCACCAAACGCCGGAGACGCTGGATTTACCTGATCGAATCCAGCTCACAGCTCCGGCGTTGTCACCAGCTTGGCTGGCCATTCACACTAATACAATTGGCTGTATTAGAGGGTGGGAAAGCTGGCGGGGTGGGTCCGGGTCATTGTAAACAGCGAATCCTACAGTTCGGTCGGGGCGCCTGCTCAGCGCGGATAGGATCTAAGGGGGTAGTGTGATCCTTCCACACGTTACACCCGCTCAGTGAGAGTCCGCGCTGCCAGGTGAAAAGAAGCGGTTGATTGGCTAGACGTGTGTCGGAGGAAGCACGTGGTAGCCTCCACTCTCCCAGACCGACTGTGGGGGGTAAGAGCGCAGCGACCAGGAAGGGGATTGGGAATTGGCATAACTACTAACATTGGGATGGGAGAAAATCAAAGGAAAAAGGAGGTGGGAAAGATTAAAAAAAAAAAAAAAAGTAGTTTAACCAGTTACAAATATCACATTGACTCACAGTTTATAAACCACCTTCAGCAACAACATGCCATCTTTCAAGTCGCTGATTCCCTGATCTGGCTCGTCCGGTTGCGTGCTGTTTATCTGTTGATTCAGTTAAAAGTTAAGTTAGTTCAACATTATGGATGTTGAAAATAAACCAAGTTGATGTCACCATGTCCGGGGCAGAACACACTTACCCAGGTCAGCAAAGCCTTCACTGCTCGGTTACCAGTCATTTTTTCTGGGGGTCTGCAACCTAAAACTGTCCACAAAAAATGCCTTTAAGAAAACATATTCAAAACCTCTCGGTGTGCATCTAGCTTCCAACATCACAGTACATAAATTCAACCCACTGAAATAAACTATGATTATTGAGTGAGTGCCGAGTATGTCCCAACTTTTATACAACATATTGCCAGAATGTCTGTATAGCATTATAGTCAACTTATTCAGGGTATCTGAATATCTCCCGGTAGGCCTGCAAAAAATGGCAAATACAAAAACATTTTATATATTTAAAATTACAAATTGACTACCTTATTATTTTAGTTTTTATTTATTTAACACGTTTAAAATACTGTAAGTGCCAAAGCAGAAGCAAGAGACCCAAATGGGCCTATGAGAGAAAATACATTAAACAAAAAACAAGCTTTCGTTTCTATGAGCTCAAGATTCCCTCAATTCTGTCAGAAAAGAGTTTAGTCAATATTTGTATCCGTTCTTGATTATATAGAGATGTAATTTTATCGTCGTCATGCTTCAGCTTTCACGCTGAAACCCTTGGACTCAGTGTACCACTCTGCACTTAGATTTATTACTGGATAGGTACGAATCTACACACCATTGTATCCTCTCTACAGTAAGGTTGGTCGGCCATCCCTGGCACCTCAGCGTGACTATCATTGGCTCTTGTACATTTTAAAGGCGTTGACTGGCAAACAGCCACCATATAGTATAGCTGCCGCCTTGTTGGACAGGAATGCTCCAGCCCATCAAACACAATCTAGTAATAACTGGATCACATTTAAAGTTCCACGGACTAGTACAGGACAACATTCTCTTATGAAGCCCCAAAGTCCAGTAATTAATTACATTCAGTCAAAGTTAAAGTGGGAAGTTCTTGCTTCCCTTATGGAATTTAAATGTTTGATTTAATTTATCTATGATTCATGTTGTAACCGTTTGTAACGGAATGCACTGCACATTGTTTTGTTGTTTTATTTTGTTGTACACAGTTCTGTAAATGAGGTGGCCTCACCTCAGAGCTCACCTGAGTATAAATAAAGGTTTCAATCAATCAAAAGAAAATGAGAAACTGAACAGAGGGAAGGGACAGCAATACTAACAAAAATAAGTATCTACGTTCAATCAGGAACTTGACTACATTCAGATTAAGAAAATGTTCCTTTGAATTTGAAAGAGAATTTGCCATAGGACTTGTGGTAATCTGGCGGGTGGAGATGGGATGGATGACTGCGTTGTTCTGCCTGTGACTTTATGTAAGGGATAATGTATAGCTACGAGGTCATTGTCGCAAAATAATTGACCGACACGTAGTTTAAAATACCGAGCCGCTTCGGCGAGGTGTTTTAAACGTCAGTGAAGGTCAATTATTTTGCGACAATGACCAAGTAAAGCTATACATTATCCCGCTTATTACATGGCTAACTTACTAACAATATACCTAATTCATTTGACAAATCGCAGTTGTTCTGTGGCTCTGTCAGCCCAAATAAAGTGATTATTATTATCGCGGGCAGCCTCTGTTCTGGCTCCGCTGTAATCTACACACTCCGCTGTCAGTGCAGTCGCGGCAGGTGTGTTTGATTTGCTGCACTGATGTGGGCTTGATTGCGAACAGCTGCGCACATCGGTCATTATTGTCCCACAGAGGTCATTATTGAAAAATAATGACCGCTGTCGGGGGGCTATTGACCAATCACAAGCAAGCATTTCGGCGAATGTGAAAACGCCATGTAATAACTGGAAATAATTATTGAAGGGATGGGAATGGACTCTGGGATACCTAGTAGCCCCTTTCGTGACTGTGGTGCAGACAACAAGGTTTGGCCGAGTGACTCCACAGTCCCTTGTTGCTCCCCCATAGACGACACCACCCTGTTTTAACTCTGAACAACTGGTCCGACGCGAAACGTTCGTTATATAGAACTATGAAGTATCGCAGATAAATGTCAAGGTACTCACAGTTGCACGAGGGTATTGGACAGAGAAACGCAATGGTTTGAAAACTCGGCGTTGCTAATAAACATTTTAAATATTTTTCTATAAACGTGTAAACAGCGAAGAACGTATGGCTGCTCTCGCCCCGAACGCCGCAATGAGGAGCATCTGCAGAGCCGCACTGCCTGCCTGCGTCGGTGACATAGCATATTTTAATTAATTTGTTATTCTTATTTATTGTGCCTATATGTAACGTTTTGAATTTGGCTGAATAACGAGTCTTACGAGTTGAAATAAAGGTTTGAAATCAAATACAATAATTACACTAGCTAATGTAACGTTGCCGTGAGGTAAAACGTTTACTTACCGACAAGTTCAGCGAATAAGCCAGTCGATGTGTCAGTCTGAACGGTGTATTTATCTCGTTTTAGTAGCAGTTCGTTGAACGTTACCGAGGCTCCAGGTGTGTAGACTAGAGCGAGATTCAAATGCCGAGACCACCAACCAATCCGCGTCAGGAAGAAGGACTTCCGCTTCCTCCTCTTCCGCGTTTTATGGGTTGTGGAGTAGGGCCTACCCAGAGCCCTTTAATTAAGAGTTGCGACACGCTTTGATCTCGCCGACAGGATATCACGTGGTTCACGTAGCTACCTGTAGTTCCAATTTGACCTTCCTGTCAACTTGATATCAGCGGGACAGAACGGCAGAACTAATTATACGGCTCTGCTACTACTGTTACAGCAATTTTTGGTACTTATTAATACAATGTGCATTGATCACTGTTGCGATATATCATTTACATATCTGCTACTTTAATATTTACATTATATCACTAGGCGATGACGGCAATTTCGAACGTCAAATGCTAGCTGTGCTAGCTGACTTATTTTACATGAGCCATATCACCAGTTGTTACACAATCAAGCATCATTGTATTAATCAGCCCACATTATATGTGGGCTATTTATATTCAATATATATAATAGCATTTCAGGTGAGTGGCAGAGAGACTTGTGCTTCTACACATCCTAATGCTATCTATAGTATAAGTATAGTATAAGACATTCATACATGCACATGTGAAAATGCAGTGAATATCATATCAAGCTGTTTACTCTGCATTTCTTAGCATTTACATTTCATACTGTAACCATTGATACTACTCAATTAAGCCAAGAAAGAAGTTTGGTCAACAGTACAAAATATACAAAGCAACCAATTGCATTCCACACATTTTTTATTATTATAGGCCTATAATATGTCCAATGTCCATGTAGAGGTCCAGTCTTCCACTCCTGTTGTTGGTAGTGCTAGGGCCTTTCTGTCACGACTGCTGCTCACCTCAGACTGGACACATGCACGTCATTATAGTGGTAATTTATCCTAGAAAACAAAACAGGGAGATAGAGAGTTATGGAGTTGCTCATGCACTCTACAACAACACACATCTTGTATCTTCTCATCTCTAACATTTCCATTCCACAGCATGCAAGCATCCTGCTTCAAGAGGTGTATGATTGTGTATGTGACAATAAAACTCTATTTGATTTCAATATTTTAGAGGGTTTAGAGTTCACCCACCAGTTTCTGCTGTGGGAAACTTGATATTTTAGTATACATATTTTGCTTGCTTAATCATAACATCTAACTTTTATAGATCAACGTCTTACCATGGTTGGCTGTGCAGCATTCGGGTGCACCGATCGGTCAGAGAAAGGGATCCGTATGTATGGGTTCCCAAAGGACACAGACCGGAGAAGAAAATGGTTGACCATCACACGAAATTACAATAGTAGAAAACTGTGTGCGGTAAGTTACATTTCTACTCCACATTTGGACATTTCACTTGTGGATTAAGGTTCAATTTATTTTACTGTAATATGTACATGACTACAATGAAATTGTGATTAGCAATTATGGGGTAAAGTCTGGAATTATTCTGCAGGCACATTTTGAGGGAGAACAGTTCACAGCAAACAGAAAAGGCCATCTGAAATTGAAGGCTGATGCTGTTCCGACACTATTTGTGCATCGCCCGAGACCCAAGAGGAGGAAGGGTCCCACTGTGAGAACCCCAGAACCTCCAGCACATATTCATACAGTGGCCAGTGACCACACATATTGTGCTCAAATTAACTTTGGTATGAATAAACGTGAAGTTATAATTTATATAATATTTCTAATTTCAATGACTAGCCTACACAGTACACCCTCACTGACAATGCCATGTCATCATTTCAGATATTGAGGCAGGAAGGGATAATGAGGGAAGAGAGGGCAATGAAGGTGAAGACTGAGGAGATTGATGAGAGGGCCATACCAGGAGCCAATGAGCCAGAAACCAGTGTGCAGCATCCAAGTGAACCAGGAGCCAGTGAGAAAGACCTGAGGGTTGAGTTAGAAAGAAAAATACATCAGTTAGAGGCAGCCCTAAAAAGACAAAAAAGAATGAATGTGGTCCTACAGGGAAAAAAAATTGTCATGGAAAAGAAATGTGCTGGAATTTTTTCAAAAGATCAGATTAAAGCGATTGGTATGAAGAGCAAGAGGGGCATGAGATGGGGAAATGACATCATTAAAAAGGCCATAAAAATACGTTTTGCCACAGGCTCAACAGGCTACAGGCTGCTTCAGGAGATGGAGATTCCTCTCCCCGACATCAGAACCCTGCAAAGGAGACTGCAGCATATAAAGATGGAACCAGGAATATTAGGGGAGGTGTTTGACATACTGAAGCTGAAAGTAGATTGTCGCTGTTCCGAAACAAGACCAGTGCCGCCCTCATGAAGCTCCCAAATGCCATGGATTTGCTGGAGAGAGAGGCTAAGCTGTTAGACAGCAGACTACCCTCATGCCATGATGTACAAAAGAAAATAACCAACAGATACATCAGGCTGAGGTTGAGAATCGCAGCAAAGCACATCCGGGCTGAAAGAAAAACAGTGCTGTCTGACGATGGGCATCTTGGGAGTAAAAGCCAGACAAAAAGGGCAAACAAGGACCAGCAAAGCCAAGCAACATCTAGGCCTACAACAAGCAGGCCCCCAACAAACACCTTGATCATTGCCATGGACGTGTTTGGTCTGACCGTTGCTCCTACAAATGTCCCACCACCTAGCGTGGCTGTCCATCGCTCCACCAGCCTCTCCATCCCTCCACCAGTCTCTCACATCCATTAGTGTGTGTGTGTGTGTATGTTTGTGTGTGTGTGTGTGTGTGTGTTTATGTGTGTGTGTTTATTTGTGGTTTAATAAGGTTGAGATCTGAATGGAGGTCACCTGGTCAGACAGGAACCATTCATAAAACAAACACAATCACTGGAGATTCACCAGCTGCCACTAAACGCTCTTAAAATAAACTAAATGTAAATGTAAACGCCACCCTCTCCCTCTCTCTCATTATTCTAACAGACCACAGACCAGTGAACTGCTTCATTGACTCATTGATTGATTGGTTGGTGAACTCTCTCATCCTCTCTTGCTCTCTCCTCCTCTCCTCTCTTGCTCTCTCCTCCTCTCCTCTCTTGCTCTCTCCTCCTATCCTCTCCTCCTCTCTCTTCCTCTCCTCCTCATCCTCTCCAGCTCTCTTCCTCTCCTGCTCTCTTGCTCTCCCCTCTCTCCTTCTCTCTCCCCCTCTCTCTCCTCCTTTCCTCTCTCTCTCCTCTCTCCTCCTCTCTCTCTCATTTCCTCTCTCCCCCTCCCCTCTCTCTCTCTCCTCTCCCCCTCTCTCTCCTCCTCCCCTCTCTTTCTCTCCTCTCTCCCCGTCTCTCCTCCTCTCTCTCCCCCTCTCCTCTCTCCCCCTCTCTCCTCCTCTCTCCCCCTCTGGTGTCAGTTTACAAGTTTACTGTTGTCTCTAAATCAAACCTGAGTGATTCACAAGGTCTTCTCCATCTCCATAGAGACAATGATTTGAGTGTGTGTGTTTATGTGTGTGTATGTGTGTGTGTGTATGTGTGTGTGTATATGTGTGCATGTTTGTGTGTTTATTTGTGGTTTAATAAGGTTGAGATCTGAATGGACGTCACCTGGTCAGACTGGCTGAGCAGACAGACGCTACAACTGACAGAAACAGGAACCATTCATAAAACAAACACAATCACTGAGATTCACCAGCTGCCACTAAACGCTCTCTTCCTCTCCTCCTCTCTCCTCCTATCCTCCTCTCTCTTATTCCCTCCTCTCTCCTCTCCTCCGCTCTCTCCTCCTCTCCTCTCTTCCTCTCTCTCTCCTCTATCCTCCTCTCCTCTCTCCCACTCTCTCCTCATCTCTCTCCTCCTCTCCTCTATCCCCCTCTCTCCTCTCTCCCCCTCCACTCTCCTCCTCTCTCCTCATCCTCTCCCCATATCTCCTCCCTCTCTACTCTCTCCTATCCTCCTCTCTATCCTCCTCCCTCTCCCCCTCTCTCCTATCCTCCTCTCTCCCCCTCCTCTCTCCCCCTCTCTCCTCGCTCCTCCTCTCCTCTTTCCCCCTCTCTCCTCTTTCCTCCTCTCTCCTCTCTCTCCCCCTCTCCTCTCTCTCTCCTCTCTCCCCCTCTCCTCCTCTCTCTCCCCCTCTCCTCCTCTCCTCTCTCCCCCTCTCTCTCCTCTTTCCTCCTCTCTCTCCTCCTCTCCTCTCTCCCCCTCTCTCTCCTCCCCCTCTCTCCTCTCTCCCCCTCTCCTCATCTCTCTCATCCTCTCCCCTCTCCCCCTATCTCCTCCCACTCTACTCTCTCCTATCCTCCTCCCTCTCTCCCCCCTCTCTCATATCCTCCTCTCTCTCCTCATCTCTCTCCTCCTCCTCTCTCCCCCTCTCTCTCCTCCTCCTCTCTCCTTGCTCCTCCTCTCCTCTCTCCCCCTCTCTTTCCTCTCTCCTCCTCTCTCTTCCTCTGGTGTCAGTTTACAAGTTGACTGTCGTCTCTAAAATCAAACCTGAGTGATTCACAACCAGGTCTTCCTATCTCCATAGAGACAATGATTTGATTGTGTGTGTGTGAATGAATGAATGAATGAATGAATGAATGAATGAATGAATGAATGAATGAATGAATGAATGAATGAATGAATGAATGAATGAATGAATGAATGAATGAAAACTTTATTTAACAGATTGCAGAATGGGTACAATACAGTACGGCTCAATACATACAATTGTTAAGGGGATGCAGACCTGAGAAAGACGTTTGTCTTGTTTCCATCAGGGTCCCCCATTTTCAATTCATATAGACATTTATGACATACACAACATACATGACATTTATGGCATAGGGACATATAGGTATTTAGTACTGATACATTTGTGACATAAACGGTATTCAAATATACAGTACTGTTACCCCTAGATCCTGACAGAGTATATACATATAATGGGGAGGGGACTGTACATTAGGAGGGGGTGGGTGGGTGGGAGAGAAATATACATACGGCGGGGAGGGAATATATACATGCGGTGGGGAGGAGACTGTCTATTAGGAGGTGGTGGGGGTTTTGGGCATTTACGGTGGCCAGTTTCGAATTGCAGCCTCCCGTAGGTGCTCTTTAAGAGCGGTTTTGAATGTGGGTAGTGATTCACATTCCTTTACAGCTTTGGGTAGGGCGTTCCACATTGTTGTGGCATAATTGCGAAACGTGTTTAGTCCCTTGTTTGAGCCGAATCTGGGTTTTACATGATTTGTTGAGCTTCCTCTGGTGTAGTGGTTGTGGTATTCACTGACCTTTGGGAAGTATTTTGACATGTACATGGGTACCCCGGTCGTATAGTGTATCTTGTAGACCAGGCCCATTGCAAGTTGCTGTACTCTGTCGTCTACTCTAAGCCATCCTAGGTTGTCAAAGTGGGCAGGGGTGAGGTGGGTTCTGGGGTTCAGGTCAAGTAGTAGTCTGACCAGTTTGTTTTGTGATGTTTGTAATTTTGTTTTAAGCGCCTTTGAGGTGCTTTGGTACCATGAGGTGCAAGCATAGTCGTAGTACCCTTGAATGAGTGCTCCTGCCAGAGTCTTCAGGGTATTCTTGTTTACCAGAGAGGAGATCCGGTACAAGAATCTAGTTCGTTGGTTGACTTTTTTTATTACATTGGATGCCATTTTGTCACAGGAAAGATTTGCCTCTAGGATGGAACCCAGGTAGGTAATTTCGTCTTTCCTTGTGACAATATTGTCACCCACTGTAACTGAGAAGCCGTCGGTCTTGCTGAGTTTGTTATTTGAACCGAAGAGAATGGACTCTGTTTTGCCCATGTGTAATGATAGTTTGTTATCAGCGAGCCATATGCAGATTTTGCCTAGTTCTGTGCTGAGGGTTTTTTCAACCTGCAACTTGTTCTTGTCAGAGACCAGCAGGGCTGAGTCGTCCGCAAACAGGAACAGGTTGCAGTCACAGTCTGACGACATGTCATTTGCATAAATTAGGAAGAGTAGCGGTCCTAGTATGCTTCCTTGTGGAACACCACAGCTCACTGTGAGGGGGGGGGATAGAGTACCGTTTACCTCTACCATCTGTTCTCTCCCCTCCAGGTAGGATTGCATCCAGCTCACTGATAAACTATCAAAACCAATTGCTTTTAGCTTGTCCATCAGAATGGAGTGATTGACAGTGTCGAAGGCCTTTTGTAGGTCCAGCATGACCATGCCGCAGTATTTGCCCGCGTCCACCTCTTGTTTGATGTGGTCGTTTAAATAAAGAAGGCATGTGTCAGTGGAGTGGGACGTTCTGAAGCCAGATTGGAATTCGTAGATTCGATTTTTTTCCGCCAGGTACTTTTCGACCTGTTTGTAGACTATTTTCTCCATGACTTTCGAGATGGAGGTAAGAATAGAAACAGGGCGGTAGTTGCCTGGGTCTAATTTGCTGCCCTTTTTGTGCAGAGGGGTCACTCTCGCAATTTTGAAGTCCTTGGGGACGTGTCCCTGTTTTATAGAGAGGTTTATTATGTGTGTGATGACTGGGGTGATGGCGGCTGCTGCGTCTCTGAGGAATTTGGAGGGGATGACCCGGCGCCATGGGCGGGCATTGGGGGGCCTGGCCCGCCCACTGAGTCAGCTGTGCCCACCCTGAAAAAAAAACATTTTTTTTTCTTTTTTTTTTGGTCAATCAAAGTCGACTATCCAAATGCTTAGTCGGGGACAGCCCTAGTGGGCACTGATGTCAACAACAACACTACTGAAGCTAGCACGGCACTCTGTGAGAATTCGTTTTCTACCCTCAAGAACATCTTTACAGAACATCGCCTTAGTATGCTTCATCGACGCAAGGCCAATTTAATTCAGTTGGCATTTGAGAAGGACTTAACAAAAAAGTTCAGGAATGAGTGGAGGGGCAGTGTTTTAAGAAGATTTCACTCTGTCCCCAAACGCCGCTTGCCGCTCTACTAATGATGGTGAGTAGCCTGTGGAGGAATTTTGTTTGCTTTTTTATGCACCTTATTTTTGTCAGTTCAGTTCAGTTTGTCAGTGAATTCAGAAGTGTTGAATAAATGGAGACTTTTCAAAGATATAGAATAGAATAGAATAGAATAGAAATGTATTACCCTGAGGGAAATTTGACACTGCAAATCACTCAACATTAAACATTTATACAGAACAAGTCACGAATAAGAATAACAAAACAAATGGCCTAAGAATAGAATAAAATGAAATAGAATAAAAATAGAATAAAAGATACAGTAAATAAATACAGTAAAAATATACTGAAGTCTACAGTAGGTGTAATATTGCACAGTGCTGTTTAAAAAGTAAGAGTCCAGGAAGATGGTAACTGTCACTCTGTGCTCAGTGATGCAGTGAGGCACAGTGATGCATTGTATAGTCTGATGGCTGTCGGAATGAAGGACTTCCTGTGCCGTTCAGTGCTGCATTTAGGTAGTGTGAGCCTATAACAATACATGCTCCTCCTGTCAGCCAAGTCTGTGTATAGTGGGTGGGAGGGGTTTTCCCTGATGGCCTGGAGCTTAGCAAGGTTCCTCCTCTCCGCCACCCTCGCTAGGGCGTCCAGCTACACCCTAACCACGCTACTGGCCTTCCTGACCATCTTATCCAGCCTGTCTGTGTCCCCTGCTCTCAGTCCGCTGCCCCAGCAGGTCTGTTATATATATCCGTTCAGTCTGTTTTTGTATAAGTGAATGTTCTTAAGATAGAGAAATTTGATTTTTCAATTGCCTCTCTGCTGTTTAGTTCAGCACCGTGGGCAGCGCCAAGCAAGCCACAGCGCCGTTGTCCCAGCTGAAACGTATAAAACGGAACCTGTGTTGAAAAACCATTGTGCCCCCCCGAGAACATTTTATGCCCCCCCACTAATTTGTTTCTGCAGCCTGGTCTGGTCATGGCCACTGGCCTTGTTAGGTTGGAGGGCGCTCAATTTTTTGAGTACCTCATCAGTTGTTACCATTTCAAGTTTGAAGTCATCTTTGTGGACCCCTAGGTTTTTGTAGTATTCTACTATGTGTTCTACCCCATAATGCCCTGAGTGGGAGGGTAGTTTGTTTACCAGTGTTGTGGCTATGTTTGTGAAGAAGATGTTTAAGTAATTGTGTGTGTGTGTGTGTGTGTGTGTGTGTGTGTGTGTGTGTGTGTGTGTGTGTGTGTGTGTGTGTGTGTGTGTGTGTGTGTGTGTGTGTGTGTGTGTGTGTGTGTGTGTGTGTGTGTGTGTGTGTGTGTGTGTGTGTGTGTGTGTGTGTGTGTGTGTGTGTGTATTTGTGGTTTAATGAGGTTGAGATCTGAATGGAGGTCACCTGGTCAGACAGGAACCATTCATAAAACAAACACAATCACTGGAGATTCACCAGCTGCCACTAAACGCTCTTAAAATAAACTAAATGTAAATGTAAACGCCACCCTCTCCCTCTCTCTCATTATTCTAACAGACCACAGACCAGTGAACTGCTTCATTGACTCATTGATTGATTGGTGAACTCTCTCATCCTCTCTTCCTTTCTTGCTCTCTCCTATCCTCTCCTCCTTTCTTGCTCTCTCCTCTTATCCTCTCCTCCTCTCTCCTCCTCTCCTGCTCTCTCTTCTTCTCCCCCTATCTCTTCTTCCCTCCTCTCTCCTCTCTTCTCTTCCTCTCCTCTCTCCCCCTCTCCTCCTCTCCTTTCTATCCACCTCTCCTCTCTCTCCTCCTCTCCTATCTCCCCCTCTCTCTCATCTTTCCCCCCTCTATCTTCCTCCTCTCTCTCTCTCCTCCTCTCCCCCTCTCTCCCCTCCCTCTCCTCTCTCCCCCTCTCCTCCTCTCCTTTCTATCCACCTCTCCTCTCTCTCCTCCTCTCCTATCTCCCCCTCTCTCTCATCTTTCCCCCCTCTATCTTCCTCCTCTCTCCCTCTCCTCTCTCCCCCTCTCTCCTCCTCCTCTCCCCCTCTCTCTCCTCTCTCCTCCTCTCTCTTCCTCTGGTGTCAGTTTACAAGTTGACTGTCGTCTCTAAATCAAACCTGAGTGATTCACAAGCAGGTATTCTCCATCTCCATAGATGATTTGAGTGTTTGTGTGTTTATTTGTGGTTTAATAAGGTTGAGATCTGAATGGACGTCACCTGGTCAGACTGGCTGAGCAGACAGACGCTACAACTGACAGCAACAGGAACCATTCATAAAACAAACACAATCACTGAGATTCACCAGCTGCCACTAGACGCTCTTATAGAAATAGAGCCTGTGCGCGTGTTCGTACAGATGAGGTAATGCCCAACAGTTTGTTTTCATCAACAAAGTTTAATGCTGTGTCTCTAGAAAATGGCACTTCGTACAAAAGCCACAAATACTAAACGGTACCTTATGTGCGTCGACATGAAACGTCTTCATGGAATGTTCCATTTTTGCAGACGAAACACAGTCATTCAGTAAGTAGCATAAACAGGGTATCTGCAGGTTTCAACAAGTTACATTTAAGACCTTTTTAAGACCCTTTTAACCCTTTCACTACCACACTACAGACGGTTAACCTTTCACTACCACACTACAGACGGTTAACCTCTCACTACCACACTAGGTAGTGAAAGGGTTAACCTTCTGTAGTGTGGTTGTGAAAGGGTTAACCCTTTGTCGTGTGTGGCAGTGAAAGGGTTAACCTTCTGTATTGTCGCAGTGAAAGGGTTAACCCTTTTGGTAGTGTGGTAGTGAAAGGGGTTAATACCCTCTTAGAGTGAAATGTTATACAGATTTCACGTCCCAAACTAGCAAATCAAAACAAAACACACCGTGACACTGAACTGGCTGCACTTGTGCACACATTTTTCATTCTCGTTCCATACGCACCAAGCTCCCGGTAGCCCCCGCAAGAAACAACCAATACAAAAACATTTCATATTTGATATGATTTGGCGGCTAGGTGGTGTAGTGGGCAAGGCACTCGCCACCAGTGTGGAGACGCTAGGATTCGCGTGTTCGAATCCAGCTCTCCACATTGTTTTCAGTTTAGCTGGTCGTCCGCAGTAATACACATTGGCCGTATTACGGGGAGGGAAAACTGAAGGGTGGGGATCGAACGTTGTGAACAAGCGACTCCTACAAGTCGGTTGGTGCGCCTGCGCAGTAGAATCAGGAAGTGTCGGGGGCAGCGTGAGCCTCCCACGCGTTACTCCTCGACACTGAGAGATCGAGCTGCGCAGGTGAAAAGATGCGACTGCTGTTACCTCAAGTACCGGAGGGGACTTGTGCTATGTATGACTTAGTCCACATTGCAGCCGACTTGTGGGAGGCAAGAAACAGCGTTCGTGACAGGGGAGGGTTGAATTGGATGATACGAAATTGGGATGGGAGAAAATATAGAAAAATGGGAGAAAAAGTGGATCAAAAAAAAAATATTTGATATGATTTCATCTCCCAACAGCCGGTCACGTGACTGTTCAGACCGCTGAGGTCACGTGACTGGTCAGACTGCTGAGGTCACGTGACTGGTCAGACTGCTGAGTCAGATCTGAGTCACATTATGAGCAGATCTGGACCACTTCTGCTCATCCTCTCCCCCCTCCCCCTCTCTCTCCTCCTCCCCCCCTCCCCCTCTCTCTCTCCTCTCTCTCCTCTCTCAGATGTGGCCGCTTCTGCCTGCAGTGTGAACACGGCCTCAGTCAAGCTACGATGAAATAATAAACAACGCTTAATAGAATAATAAGCGCTTCGGTCCCTTGTCTCATTGTGTCAGTCATGCTCAGGTTGGGGATTCCTTTTCCACCCGACCTGCGCGTTGACACAATTAAGAGTCAAAATGGCCGCCGTGTGAATACGGTCAATTCAGTCAAGCTAAGATGTGTTATGAAACAACTTAAAAAATAGTCAAAAATGGAAAAAAAATAAAGAAGACAAATCAATATCCATTTTCTTGAGGAATAACTAATGAAACAATAATAATTGATCGTTTTATCAGCTTGGAATGTGGCCTACTCTATGTCCAGAGGGAGATGTGGAACCACGTTATGTGCAATTTTGCAATCGGAAAGACCGGCGCGATTTAAACTGCATTTCTTTTTTGCTGTAGCTGACAAATTGTGTTCAATCTGTGCTGATCTGGGGTCTGTGACCGGGAACACTCGTCTTCTTGACCTTATTCAATTTAAGACTGGAGCTGACTCTAGATCAGCGCTCCCACTTTGAGAGGCTTTTGTCTTGCAAAGTCAAGCGATGACACTAACTAAGTGGTCATGGAATGTGTTTAGTTTGGACTCCCCTCTAGATGGCGCTGTGGTGCAGCGCACAATGATCCTGCACCCTCACAGTGTTAAGATACAACAGGTGACGTGGAATAATATAAGAGGAACCCAAACAGAACTGTTGTTTTAACGTGATATCGATGACATGAGAATATGACGTCCTCTTTCATGACCTTTCTCTGTATTTCGGTCAGAGAAAAAAACAGGGAGAGAGACTATGACGACACAGGTCTTGATTATCTCTCTCTCTCTCTCTCTCTCTCTCTCTCTTTCTCTCTCTCTCAATCTCTCTCTCTCTCTCTCTCTTTCTCTCTCTCTCTCTCTCTCTCTCTCTCTTTCTCTCTCTCTCTCTCTTTCTCTCTCTCTCAATCTCTCTCTCTCTCTCTCTCTCTCTCTCTCTCTCTCTTTCTCTCTCTCTCTCTCTCAATCTCTCTCTC